>NC_140015.1:38372298-38514798 GCF_964263955.1 Coregonus lavaretus | reverse complement strand
GGGGGGCCAGTATGAAAAAATAAAAAAAGTATGCATTCACTAACTGTAAGTCGCTCTGGATAAGAGCGTCTGCTAAATGACTAAAATGTAAATGTAATGTCTAGGACCAGCAGGCCCATTGTCTAGGACCAGCAGGCCCATTGTCTAGGACCAGCAGGCCCATTTTCTAGGACCAGCAGGCTTTGGGATTGGAATGTTCACTTCCAGAGGGGGTTTTAACATTTAAATGTACAATCCCTGGGTTATACACTGGAGAAATGATATATGATTGGTAGGTGAATTAGCCTAACAAGGAGAACACAACACCCACCATATTTTCATTGTTTCTGTCATGGGGGATGGTCGAACCAATTCCCTCTTCCTCACTTTTCTATTGATCAAGTTTGAGTATCTTATTGAGTGTTTTGTCCTTGCAGATCCTGGGTGTGCAGACAGTTCTTCAGCCTGCCAGAAAGGTCATGTGAAACATCAGATCCTCCTCTCCACCCTCTCCGACTTGGGCATCTCCGGCGCGGCTCACTCTTGGATTTCGTCCTACCTGACCGGTCGCTCCTACCAAGTGGCATGTCGAGGATCTGTCTCTGCACCACGTGCTCTCACCACTGGTGTCCCCCAGGGCTCAGTTCTAGGCCCTCTCCTATTCTCGCTATACACCAAGTCACTTGGCTCTGTCATATCCTCACATGGCCTCTCCTATCATTGCTACGCAGACAACACACAACTAATCTTCTCCTTTCCCCCTTCTGATAACCAGGTGGCGAATCGCATCTCTGCATGTCTGGCAGACATATCAGTGTGGATGACGGATCACCACCTCAAGCTGAACCTCGGCAAGACGGAGCTGCTCTTCCTCCCGGGGAAGGACTGCCCGTTCCATGATCTCGCCATCACGGTTGACAACTCCGTTGTATCCTCCTCCCAGAGTGCAAAGACCCTTGGCGTGACCCTGGACAACACCCTGTCGTTCTCTGCTAACATCAAGGCTGTGACCCGATCCTGTAGGTTCATGCTCTACAACATTCGGAGAGTACAACCCTGCCTTACACAGGAAGCGGCACAGGTCCTAATTCAGACACTTGTAAATAAATAAATTGGTCATTTAGCAGACGCTCTTATCCAGAGCGACTTACAGGAGCAATTAGGGTTAAGTGCCTTGCTCAAGTGCACATCGACAGATTTTTCACCTAGTCGGCTCGGGGATTAGAACCAGCGACCTTTCGGTTACTGGCACAACGCTCTTACCCACTAAGCTACCTGCCGCCCTACAGGTAGCTTACCCACTTGTCATCTCCCGTCTGGATTACTGCAACTCGCTGTTGGCTGGGCTCCCTGCCTGTGCCATTAAACCCCTACAACTCATCCAGAATGCCGCAGCCCGTCTGGTGTTCAACCTTCCCAAGTTCTCTCACATCACCCCGCTCCCCCGCACACTCCACTGGCTTCCAGTTGAAGCTCGCATCTGCTACAAGACCATGGTGCTTGCCTACGGAGCTGTGAGGGGAACGGCACCTCCGAACCTTCAGGCTCTGATCAGTCCCTACACCCAAACGAGGGCATTACGTTCATCCACATCTGGCCTGCTGGCCCCCCTACCTCTGCGGAAGCACAGTTCCCGCTCAGTCCAGTCAAAACTGTTCGCTGCTCTGGCACCCCAATGGTGGAACAAGCTCCCTCACGACGCTAGGACAGCGGAGTCACTCACCACCTTCCGGAGACACTTGAAACCCCACCTCTTTAAGGAATACCTGGGATAGGATAAAGTAATCCTTCTACCCCCCCTTACCCCACCCCCCCCCCCAAAAAAAAAAAAAAAAAACATATTGTAAAGTGGTTATCCCACTGGCTATATGGTGAATGCACCAATTTGTAAGTCGCTCTGGATAAGAGCGTCTGCTAAATGACGTAAATGTAAATGCAAATGTAATGTCATAGCCAATAATGTGAGGGAAAACTTCCCATATAACATAAAGTATTCTCAACAAGTCATCCTCGTTGAATTAACAGTATGTATTAGTTCACAACCCTCCTATTCCCCTCTTCCTAAACCCCACTTATTACAGCTGTTTTTCTGCACTCCTTAAACAGGAAGGAATCTCAAAGTAGATCATGTACTTTGAGATTCCTTCCTGTTTAAGAGTGCAGACATACAGCTTTAACAACTGGGTTTCTAATATTACTTTCTAAGATGACTGTTACAAACTGAGACTCCTCCTACGCTCCTTATAACATTTACATTTACGTCATTTAGCAGACGCTCTTATCCAGAGTGACTTACATTATTTTTTTTCATACCCCCTGTGGGAATCGAACCCACAACCCTGGCGTTGCAAACACCATGCTCTTTTAACTGAGCTACATCCCTGCCGGCCATTCCCTCCCCTACCCTGGACCAATTGCGCGCCGCCCCATGGGTCTCCCGGTCACGGCCGGCTACGACAGAGCCTGGATTCGAACTAGGATCTGTAGTGGCACAGCTAGCACTGCGATGCAGTGCCTTAGACCACTGCACCACTCAGTTGTATTAAAGCTGTTCATGTCAGGGAGTTATTCCAACATCCATGCTGTTGATGTTCATGTCAGGGAGTTATTCCAACATCCATGCTGTTGATGTTCATGTCAGGGAGTTATTCCAACATCCATGCTGTTGATGTTCATGACAAAGGTATTATGTTTTAGTTAATCACGGCAGGAGGAAAAATATGAATATGGGGTTGTCTGGTGAACGTTAAATACACACACCTGCACGTGTACACACACACACACACACACACACACACACACACACACACACACACACACACACACACACACACACACACACACACACACACACACACACACACACACACACAACCACAGACACACACACACACACTTTACTGCTCAAGCTGAAACAGCAGTGTGGAAACATCTCAGTCCTCTATCTCTGTAATCATGTCTTCTAATTTAGTAAATGAGTTTGCACTTTAATTAGCCTGTGTGTGTGTGTGTGTGTCAGTTTGTGTGTGTGTCTGTGTGTGTGTGTGTGTGTGTGTGTGTGTGTGTGTGTGTGTGTGTGTGTGTGTGTGTGTGTGTGTGTGTGTGTGTGTGTGTGTGTGTGTGTGTGTGTGTGTGTGTGTGTGTGTGTGTGTGTGTGTGTGTGTGTGTGTGTGTGTGTGTGTGTGTGGAAGTCCCCACAAGAATAATAAACAAACAAAAAAAATTACCAACTGGGGACATTTTGTTAGTACCCACAAGGTCAAATGCTATTTCTAGGGGATTTAGTGTTAAGGTTAGAATTAGTATTAGGGTTAGGAGCAAGGGTAAGGTTTAGGGTTTAGGTTAGGTTTTTTGGGTTAAGGTTAGGGTTAGGGTAAGGTTTAGGGTTGGGGTTAGGTTTAGGGAAAATAGGATTGTGTGTCCCCACAAGGTCAGTGTGTGTGTATGTTTAATTAGACATTAGCCTTTAACATTAGAGTAGCTGTCTCTGATTTGGTTACTCATGTTTGGGGTAAATTCACTGGCCTGCTGTTTGGTTGCTACATTAAATGTAAATATATTCCACTTGATGTGTACCTAGGCCCACATGATAACACATTCATAACCCAGGCATGCCACATTGATAAGAGGCACATAACCATTTTCAGACACTTATGGCAACATCTGGAAGAAATACCTATTGCATATCTGGATGAAGATTACGGGTATACAGTGTATCTAATTACAAATCAGTCATTTGTGATGTTCATCGTCATCATCATTAGTTCAGGATATCCAGCAGGACCCATACACGTGTCGTGGTCACGGCTGCTGGAACACATTGTCCATGAGACATTTACATTTTAGTCATTTAGCAGACGCTCTTATCCAGAGCGACTTACAGTTAGTGAGTGCATACATTTTCATACTGGTCCCCCGTGACAAATCTCCTCTTTTGTTCTTTGTCTTTAAACTGTTAAGTCCAAAATGCATACTGCATTTCTTTAATGGAAACCATGCAAGGGTTGGGCTGAGGGCTGAAGGCTGAGGGCTGAAGGCTGAGGGCTGAGGGCTGAAGGCTGAGGGCTGAAGGCTGAGGGCTGAGGGCTGAGGGCTGAGGGCTGAGGGCTGAGGGCTGAGGGCTGAGGGCTGAGGGCTGAGGACTAAGGACTGAGGGCTGAAGGCTGAGGACTAAGGACTGAGGGCTGAAGGCTGAGGGCTGAGGGCTGAGGGCTGAGGGCTGAGGGCTGAGGGCTGAGGGCTGGGGGCTGGGGGCTGAGGGCTGAGGGCTGAGGGCTGAGGGCTGGGGGCTGAGGGCTGAGGGCTGAGGGCTGAGGGCTGAGGGCTGAGGGCTGAGGGCTGAGGGCTGAGGGCTGAGGGCTGAGGGCTGAGGGCTATGGGTTTCAGGCTTTGCCAAATGAGCTGAGAGGACATTACATATGGTACTTCAACATGGTCCTTAATCAGATTTGTTCTTCTTCTTTATAATGTGTTGTCATCCCCATCGCTGATTCAACATACTGAACACTTTTTAAAACACAGATTTGTGTTAATGTCAGTATAAAAATAGGGTTACAGGAAAGTTTATTTGGCACCTGTAAATAGAGGAAGTTCTTTCAAATGATCTGAGCAATGATAATGCTGCACACACACACACACACACACACACACACACCCACACACCGCATGTGAAACTGGAGGAGATTGAGAGAAGTGTGTGTCCACCAGTCAAGGCAGTTTCCTAGCTAATATTATTCTTTGGTCTCACTCCTACAACTACCATGACTGTTTGCTGGCGTGACCCGCCTATCTGGTACCTCTGTTGTCTTACAGTATGTCACCATTATCTAGGACTGTAGTCCTCTTCAGAGCCCATGCCTCTATAATGACATTATTACTCTGGGACTGCAGTCCTCTTCAGAGCCCTGTGACATGCCTCAATAATGACATCATTACTCTGGGGCTGTAGTCCTCTTCAGAGCCCATGCCTCTATAATGACATCATTACTCTGGGACTGTAGTCCTCTTCAGAGCCCTGTGACATGCCTCTATAATGACATCATTACTCTGGGGCTGTAGTCCTCTTCAGAGCCCTGTGACATGCCTCTATAATGACATTATTACTCTGGGGCTGTAGTCCTCTTCAGAGCCCATGCCTCTATAATGACATCATTACTCTGGGACTGTAGTCCTCTTCAGAGCCCTGTGACATGCCTCTATAATGACATTATTACTCTGGGACTGCAGTCCTCTTCAGAGCCCTGTGACATGCCTCTATAATGACATTATTACTCTGGGACTGCAGTCCTCTTCAGAGCCCTGTGACATGCCTCTATAATGACATTATTACTCAAGCCTAGTCCTCAAGCAGCAGAATTCTTCAGGTCTCTGTCAAGGTTTCCCCCGGGGAAGACCTTTATCTGGAGGGATGATGCTTCTCTGTGGCAAGTACTGATAAAGCTGTAGTCTCCATCAGACACCATGACAATGGAGGTTAAACATCCATATCAGGCTTACTCTGTGGTCTACTATAGTCAATGCATTGCTGGCCTGGGCAAGCTGCTGAAAGCAGGAGGGGGCAGTTATCTGTTCTGCATGTCTCAGATCTAAGAAAATATAGAACATAGAATATGGAGGCATTCTAGAATATAACATTAAAATGAGTACTGCTAAGGCAGGGAGCAGGGACATATAGCATTGTATTTCAAACAGAAACAGAAGCCAGTTTCCAACATTTCGACTGGATGCTTTTGTCAAGAGCATAAACAAAAATGAAATTATACAATAAAACTAGGTTACCTCCAACTCACAAATACTGCGCAGAAATTACTTCATTGTCCAAAAAGGAGGGAAACCTCCCCACTCCCATGAGATAAGAAACACGTGTAATAAACCATATACAGGCAACACTCAAGCAACACATGTAGATATACAACTACCAACACATTTAGTGAAACAACTAGCAACACATTTAGTTAAACAACTAGCAACTACATTTAGTTAAACAACTAGCAACTACATTTATATAAACAACTAGCAACACATTTAGTTAAACAACTAGCAACCCATGTAGTTAAACAACTAGCAACCCATGTAGTTAAACAACTAGCAACACATTTAGTTAAACAACTAGCAACACATTTAGTGAAACAACTAGCAACACATTTAGTTAAACAACTAGCAACTACATTTAGTTAAACAACTAGCAACTACATTTAGTTAAACAACTAGCAACACATTATATTAAACAACTAGCAGCAAATGTAGTTAAACAACTAGCAACACATTTAGTTAAACAACTAGCAACACATTTTGTTAAGAAACAAGCAACTAGATTTAGTTAAACAACTAGCAACTAGCGACCTCCATCTCCTCTAACTGAAGCTAATCGTAGAGATTTTTTTTCTATTGATAATGTCAAATTAACAGCCACACAGAAAGACTAATGTGAAGGTGAAATTACAGAGGAGGAACTTCTGGATGCAATTAAAGACTTTAAGTCCGGGAAAACTCCAGGGTTGGATGGCATACCAGTCGAGGTATACCAAACCTTTTTTGATATACTAAGAGGACCGTTATTAGCATGTTTTAACCACTCCTATGTAAATGGTAGATTATCTGACACTCAAGAAGAAGGTCTGATCTCATTATTACTGAAACAGGATACAAGTGGAAAATATAAAGATCCAGTCCATTTACAAAATTGGAGGCCCCTTACACTTCAGTGTTGTGATGCAAAAATCCTAGCAAAATGTATAGCACATAGAATTAAAAAGGTATTGTCGGATATTATTCATTCTAATCAGACAGGTTTTTTACATGGAAGATACATTGGAGATAACATAAGGCAAGTATTGGAAATAATAGAACACTATGGAAAATATGGGAAACCAGGCCTGCTATTCATAGCAGACTTCGAAAAGGCATTTGATAAAGTTCGACTGGGGTTTATATATAAATGCCTGGAGCATTTCAATTTTGGAGAATCTCTTATGAAATGGGTCAAAATCATGTATAGTAACCCTAGGTGTAAAATAGTAAATAATGGCTATTTCTCAGAAAGTTTTAAACTGTCAAGAGGAGTGAAACAAGGTTGTCCACTATCGGCATATTTATTTATTGTGGCCATCGAGATGTTAGCTATTAAAATCAGATCCAATAATAATATCACAGGATTAGAAAAACAGGGCTTAAAAACAAAGGTGTCATTGTACGCAGATGATTCATGTTTTCTTTTAGATCCACAACTAGAATCCCTCCACAGCCTCATAGAGGATCTAGATACATTTTCTAACCTCTCTGGATTAAAACCAAATTATGACAAATGTACTATATTACGTATTGGATCACTAAAAAATACAATTTTTACATTACCATGTAGTTTACCAATAAAATGGTCTGATGGTGATGTGGATATACTCGGAATACATATCCCAAAGGAAATAAATGATCCCACTTCAATACATTTTAATAGAAAGTTAGCAAAAATAGATAAGATCTTACTACCATGGAAAGGAAAATACCTGTCAATTTGTGGAAAAATCACCCTGATTAACTCTTTAGTATTATCCCAGTTTACCTATTTGCTTATGGTCTTGCCTACGCCTAGCAAACAGTTTTTTTAATTATATGAGAAAAAAATATTAAATTTTATTTGGAACGGCAAGCCAGACAAAATTAAAAGAGCAAATTTATATAATGAATATGAATTTGGAGGACAGAAATTATTTAATATTAAAGCATTAGACCTATCACTAAAATCTTCACTCATCCAAAAGTTATACTTAAATCCGAACTGGTTCTCAAGCAAATTAGTAAGATTGTCTCACCCAATGTTCAAGAAAGGCCTTTTTCCCTTTATTCAGATTACAACCTCTCACTTTCAGTTATTTGAAAAGGAAATAATCTCCCAAATGTCACTATTTCTAAAACAAGCCATAGAAAGTTGGTTGCAATTTCAATTGAATCCTCCAGAAACGACGGAACAAATAATGCAACAAATATTGTGGTTAAATTCAAGTATACTAATTGACAAAAAACCTTTATTTTTTGACAGAATGTTCAAAAAAGGTATAATCTTCAAATGATATCTGTCATGAGCCCTCTCACTCCACCGGGTTACCACCTTAATTTGTTTCCACTATCTTCCACTCTGCTCACCACTCTCTCTACTCAGCCTAACTAGCTCCACCTGTCCCTGCTCTGCTCTGCTCTAATTACTCTGCCAGCTGCGCTGCATTACCCACTAACCTCTCCCAGTATTTAAAGCCCTGTCTTTCAGCTCTCCTTTGTCAGATCGTCTGCAAAGCTCACACCCGGAACCTGTTTGCTCGCGCTTCTGGCTCACCCTTGTTTTGTGACCCCGGACCTGCCTGATTCTTGGATACTCTTCTGCCCCAGGAATACCAGACCTGCTTTCTGCCATAACGACTCCTGACTACTCTTCGATCCCGGACTTCTGGACCACCCACCACCGGCGTCATAGGACGCATCGCTGCCACTGGGGGGGGCACAGACCCAGCACATTGGACGGAATCCCTGTTATTCCCAGTAACCCCTGGAGCCTTCACTCACTCCCTACTTCCCTTTTCCCTTAAGTTTTAATAAACTTTCTGGTGTGACGCAATTGTGGTCCTCTGGTCGTCTGTCTGAACCGTGACAGTACGATCTGACCATCATGGACTCAGCGCACACTTCCCCCGACATGGAAACCGACGAACCTGAGCAACCCACCGCCATGCTACGCCTGGAACACACTGAGAGAGGGCTAGCCCGCATGAGCGGCGACATCACCTCTCTGCTTCAGGTCGGCCACCAACAGCATCAGCAGTTCCAGCAGCACCAGCAGCAGTTCCAGCAGCAGCAACAACAACTCGCCATGATCATCCAACTCCTCACCAACCTTACCCCAGCCACTCCGCCCACCGGCCCGTTTCCAGGCAGTCTGCCCACCAGCCCTGCCCCCGAGTTACCTGCCCCGGTCATTGCAGCCGCTGCTCCGGAACCCAAGATTGGAAACCCCGAGCGGTTCAACGGCGATTCAACCCAGGTCCGGCCATTCCTGACTAGCTGCCGACTTCAGTTCTCCTTGCAGCCAAGGACCTTCGCCACGGAGGGGGCTAAAGTTGGGTATGCCATCACTCACCTGACGGGCCGAGCCCGACTCTGGGGAACAGCAGAGTTCGAACGTCAAACCCCCGCATGTGCAACCTTCGACCTGTTTGCTGAGGAGATGCTGAAGGTGTTTGACCTGGATTCACCAACCGCAGAGGCGTCTCGTGAACTGTTCAGTATTCGACAAGGCAGACGTACAGTCGCAGACCATTCCATCGACTTCCGAACCCTGGCAAGACGAAGTTCTTGGAACACACCATCGTTGGTGGACGCGTTCTTCCATAGCTTGGCTGACTATATCAAGGACGAGTTGGTCTCCCATGAACTGCCTTCCACTCTTGATGAAGCCATCGCACTGACTGTCCGGATCGACAGAAGGATACAGACCCGTCGTCGTGAGAGGGGGCGCCAAGGTCCACCAACTACCGGCATTCGGAGAGATCCGACTGGGCTCCTGTCATCTACTGCCACTCACCCAAGTCAGCTTGATCAGTCTGAGCCTATGGAGATTGGGCGAGCCTCTCTCACTCCTGCAGAGCGCCAGCGCCGCTTCACCTCAAACCTCTGCCTCTATTGTGGAGGTGATGGACATCGTGTGGTAACCTGCCCTTTAAAAGCCGAAGCTCACCGGGCATAGGGGGAGTCCGGTTGAGCTCAATGACCATCCAGTCCTCCGACCGCAAACCCCTGCTGCAAGTTCACCTCCGCCTCTCTGACTCAACTCACACCCTGGCTGCTCTGGTGGATTCTGGCGCCGAAGCCAACATAATGGACATCAAGCTGGCACGCCAACTGGGACTGGAGAACCTCCGTTTGACACCTCCTATTCCTGCCCGGGCACTGGACGGACACTTACTCGGATCGGTCACTCATGTCACGGCCCCGGTCTCGATGGGTCTGTCCGGAAACCATCAAGAAACTATCCAGTTTCACCTGCTCCCCTCTCCAGGCCAACCCCTCATCCTGGGTTACCCATGGCTCCGCCGGCACAACCCTCAGCTCGACTGGGTGACCGGGGTGATCAGGGAGTGGGGAGAGGACTGCCACCGAACCTGCCTGCTTGCTGCCGCACTACCCCCTCGGCCAGTACCTACTAACTCCGCTCCTGACCTCTCCAATGTCCCAGAATGCTACCATGGTCTCAGAGAAGTGTTTAACAAAGCAAGAGCCACATCTCTGCCCCCTCACCGACCGTACGACTGTGCCATCGACCTCCTCCCTGGAACAGCCCCTCCAAAGGGCCGTCTTTATTCGTTGTCTGCTCCTGAAAGAAAGTCCATGGAGGACTACATCAATGACTCTCTGTCCGCAGGATTAATCCGTTCATCTTCATCTCCTGCTGGTGCTGGCTTCTTCTTTGTGGGGAAGAGGGACGGATCTCTTCGCCCCTGCATCGATTACAGGGGACTCAACGACATCACAGTGAAAAACCGTTACCCTCTGCCTCTGCTCACCTCTGCTTTTGAGTTGCTCCAGGGAGCCACTGTTTTTACCAAGTTGGATCTCAGAAACGCTTACCACCTAGTGCGGATCCGGGAGGGAGATGAATGGAAAACCGCATTCAATACACCAACAGGCCACTACGAGTATCTGGTTATGCCTTTTGGCCTCACCAATGCTCCTGCTGTGTTCCAGGCTCTAGTGAATGATGTACTGCGGGACATGTTAAACAAGTTTGTCTTCGTTTACCTGGATGACATCTTAATCTACTCCAGAAACCTGTCTGAACACACCCGCCATGTCCAGCAAGTCCTTCATCGTCTTCTGGAGAATTCCCTCTACGCCAAGGCAGAGAAATGTGAGTTTCACGTCAAGACAGTGGCCTTCCTGGGGTACATAGTGGCAGAGGGAAGTATCCAAATGGATCCTGCCAAAGTATCAGCAGTCACTTCATGGCCAGTTCCGGAGAACAGAAAGAAGCTGCAACAGTTTCTGGGGTTTGCTAACTTCTATAGAAAGTTTATCCGGAACTACAGTACCGTTGCTGCCCCTCTCACTGCTCTAACCAGCACCAAGCAACCCTTCACCTGGACCCCAGCAGCCGACAAAGCCTTCAGTACCCTCAAGGTAAGGTTCACCTCCGCTCCCATCCTCCAGATGCCTGATGTGGACCGGCAATTCATTGTGGAGGTGGACGCCTCGGATGTGGGAGTTGGTGCTGTGATTTCTCAGTGGGCTGCGGAGGATAGGAAGCTCCATCCCTGTGCCTTTTTCTCACGTCGGTTGTCCCCCTCTGAGTGCAATTACGACATAGGGAACCGAGAGCTGCTGGCTGTGAAGCTTGCCTTGGAGGAGTGGCGTCACTGGCTGGAGGGGTCCACCATTCCATTTCTCGTTTGGACCGATCATAAGAACTTGGAGTACATCCGCACGGCCAAACGGTTGAACTCCAGGCAGTCCCGCTGGGCCCTGTTCTTCACCAGGTTTAATTTCACCCTGTCATACCGGCCTGGATCACGCAACACCAAGCCAGACGCCCTCTCCCGTCAATTCCAGAAGGATGACACCCCCTCCAAGGATCCTGTGTCGATTCTGCCAAGTCCCTGCATCGTAGCAGCTCTGACCTGGGCTGTTGAGGAACAGGTGCTGGAAGCTCTCCGTAACCAGCCAGGTCCCAGCACTTGCCCAGCTGACCGCCTTTTTGTCCCCGAAAACCTGAGGTCCCAGGTCGTTCAGTGGGGACATGACTCCCGCCTAGCTTGTCACCCTGGCTCCACCCGCACTTACAACCTGCTCGCCCAGAGGTTCTGGTGGCCCTCTCTGAGAAAGGATGTACGGGAATTCGTCCAAGCCTGCCCCATCTGCAACCAACACAAGTCGTCCTGCCAGCCCCCAGCCGGATTGCTGCAGCCCCTGCCTGTGCCCAGACGTCCCTGGTCTCACATCGCCCTTGACTTTGTCACGGGGCTGCCCCCTTCAAGTGGCATGACCGTCATTCTCACCATAGTTGACCGATTCAGCAAGATGGCACACTTCATTCCCCTCCCCAAGCTCCCAACCGCCAAGGAGACCGCCCAGGTGGTCCTGGAACACGTCTTCCGGATCCACGGACTGCCAAAGGATGTAGTTTCTGACCGTGGTCCACAATTCTCCTCCGCTTTTTGGAAGGAGTTCTGTCACCTGCTGGGAGCCACAGTCAGTCTGACTTCCGGATTCCATCCCCAATCCAATGGGCAGTCAGAGCGGGCAAATCAGGAGCTCGAGAAGGCACTGCGATGCATGACTTCACGCAACCCCCACTCCTGGTCGCAGCAATTGACATGGGTGGAGTATGCACACAATTCTCTGACCTGCTCTGCCATCGGTATGTCCCCTTTCCAATGTGTTTATGGATACCAGCCTCCTCTATTTGCCAGCCAGGAAGGGGAGGTTACTTGCCCATCTGCACTTGCTTTTGCCCGTCGATGTCGCCGCACCTGGTCACAAGCCCGAGCCACACTCCTCAGATCCGTTGCCAGCTACACTACCGGGGCCAACCGTCGGAGAATTCCTGCTCCCACCTACCAGGTTGGTCAAAGGGTGTGGTTGTCATCAAAGAACCTGCCACTCAGGGTGGAGTCGCAAAAGCTGGCACCTCGGTTCATTGGCCCATTCCCTATCATAAGAGTGATTAGCCCAACTGCTGTCCGGCTCCAACTGCCTAATTCCATGAGGGTGCACCCCACTTTCCATGTGTCTAAGATTAAGCCCATTCATGAGAGTCCGCTGGTCCCTGCTGCGCCTTGTCCTCCTCCTCCACAGCTCGTCGATGGTGGTCTGGTTTACACCGTCCGCCGCCTGCTTCGGTCCAGACGGAGGGGTAGGGGTCTCCAGTACCTCATTGACTGGGAGGGCTATGGACCTGAGGAAAGGACCTGGGTGCCAGCTAGTCGGATTGTGGATAGGACTCTCATCACCGCCTTCCACCAACGGCATCCTGATCAACCTGCAATCCGTAGGGGCCGCCCCAGAGGGGTCCCTAACCGTCCTGCCCGCTCGGCTTCCTGTCCTGTGCCTGATCCTGTCTCGGGACCTGTCCCATCTCCCGACCACGGCCCTCCGGCTTCCTCCGAGGATGAGGACGTTCACTCGGACCGTTCGGAGGAGTTCTAGCCCTCCTCCGGCTCCCCTCCTCCCGCCCGGCGTGGTGTTGCTCTTGGGACTTCTGGGGCCGTCCCTTGGGGGGGGGGTTCTGTCATGAGCCCTCTCACTCCACCGGGTTACCACCTTAATTTGTTTCCACTATCTTCCACTCTGCTCACCACTCTCTCTACTCAGCCTAACTAGCTCCACCTGTCCCTGCTCTGCTCTGCTCTAATTACTCTGCCAGCTGCGCTGCATTACCCACTAACCTCTCCCAGTATTTAAAGCCCTGTCTTTCAGCTCTCCTTTGTCAGATCGTCTGCAAAGCTCACACCCGGAACCTGTTTGCTCGCGCTTCTGGCTCACCCTTGTTTTGTGACCCCGGACCTGCCTGATTCTTGGATACTCTTCTGCCCCAGGAATACCAGACCTGCTTTCTGCCATAACGACTCCTGACTACTCTTCGATCCCGGACTTCTGGACCACCCACCACCGGCGTCATAGGACGCATCGCTGCCACTGGGGGGGGCACAGACCCAGCACATTGGACGGAATCCCTGTTATTCCCAGTAACCCCTGGAGCCTTCACTCACTCCCTACTTCCCTTTTCCCTTAAGTTTTAATAAACTTTCTGGTGTGACGCAATTGTGGTCCTCTGGTCGTCTGTCTGAACCGTGACAGATATCATCGGTAGGACTGGTGGAGTTATGTCGCACATGCAGCTAACAAAAACATATGGAAATGTCTGCTCTACCCAAAATTACAAACAAATAATTGAAGCCTTACCGCAAAAGTGGAAGAGGAAAGTGGAAGGGGGAGAAAATAAGGAACTTGTCTGCCGGCCTTGCATTAAAGAACATAATTGGTTAAGGAAAGCTGTGATAAATAAAAAAGTATATCAGTTTCACTTAAGGACCAAAGGATTGACAGCCGTCCCATATAGATTACAAAATAGTAGTAACTACATACTAGCAACTACATTTAGTTAAACAACTAGCAACACATTATATTAAACAACTAGCAGCAAATGTAGTTAAACAACTAGCAACACATTTAGTTAAACAACTAGCAACTACATTTAGTTAAACAACTAGCAACACATTTAGTTAAACAACTAGCAACTACATTTAGTTAAACAACTAGCAACACATTATATTAAACAACTAGCAGCAAATGTAGTTAAACAACTAGCAACACATTTAGTTAAACAACTAGCAACTACATTTAGTTAAACAACTAGCAACTACATTTAGTTAAACAAATAGCAACTACATTTAGATAAACAACTAGCAACACATGTAGTTAAACAACTAGCAACACATTTAGTTAAACAACTAGCAACACATTTATATAAACAACTAGCAACACATGTAGTTAAACAACTAGCAACCCATGTAGTTAAACAACTAGTAACTACATTTAGTTAAATAACTAGCAACACATTTATATAAACAACTAGCAACACATTTAGTTAAACAACTAGCAACCCATGTAGTTAAACAACTAGCAACCCATGTAGTTAAACAACTAGCAACACATTTAGTTAAACAACTAGCAACACATTTAGTTAAACAACTAGCAACACATTTAGTTAAACAACTAGCAACACATTTAGTTAAACAACTAGCAACACATTTTGTTAAACCACTAGCAACACATTTAGTTAAACAACTAGCAACACATGTAGTTAAACAACTATTAACTACATTTAGTTAAACGACTAGCAACACATTTATATAAACAACTAGCAACACATTTAGTTAAACAACTACCAACACATTTAGTTCAACAACTAGCAACACATTTATATAAAGAACTAGCAACACATGAAGTTAAACAACTAGTAAAAAATGTAGATAAACAACTAGCAACACATTTAGTTAAACAACTAGCAACCCATGTAGTTAAACAACTAGCAACACTTTAGTTAAACAATTAGCAACACATTTAGTTAAACAACTAGCAACACATTTATATAAACAACTAGCAACACATTTAGTTAAACAACTAGCAACACATGTAGTTAAACAACTAGCAACATATTTAGTTAAACAACTAGCAACACATTTATATAAACAACTAGCAACCCATGTAGTTAAACAAATAGCAACCCATGTAGTTAAACAACTAGCAACACATTTAGTTAAACAACTAGCAACACATTCATACAAACAACTAGCAACACATTTAGTTAAACAACTAGCAACACATTTAGTTAAATAACTAGCAACACATTTATATAAACAACTAGCAACACATTTAGTTAAACAACTAGCAACACATTTAGTTAAACAACTAGCAACACATTTTGTTAAACAACTAGCAACACATTTTGTTAAGAAACAAGCAACTAGATTTAGTTAAACAACTAGCAACTATATTTAATTCAACAACTAGCAACTACATTTAGTTAAACAACTAGCAACACATTTAGTTAAACAACTAGCAACACATTTTGTTAAGAAACAAGCAACTAGATTTAGTTAAACAACTAGCAACTACATTTAGTTCAACAACTAGCAACTACATGTAGTTAAACAACTAGCAACACATTTAGTTAAACAACTAGCAACACATTTAGTTAAGAAACAAGCAATTAGATTTAGTTAAACAACTAGCATCCACATTTAGTTCAACAACTAGCAACACATTCAGTTAAACAACTAGCAATTACATTTAGTTAAACAACTAGCAAATTCATTTAATTCAACAATTAGCAACTACATTAAGTTAAACAACTAGAAACACATTTAGTTAAACAACCAACAACACATTCAGTTAAACAACTAGCAACTACATTTAGTTAAACAACTAGCAAATTCATTTAATTCAACAACTAGCATCTACATTAAGTTAAACAACTAGCAACACATTTAGTTAGACAACTAGCAACACATGTAGTTGAACAACTAGCAACTACATTTATTTAAACAACTAGCAGCTACATTAAGTTAAACAACTAGCAACTACAGTTCTGTACAAAACTCTTTGATCAATGTTGAAATAAAAATAACTGCTTCGTGGTCAGTCATGTATTGCCATTAATAGCTGCTTCATGGTCATTAGTCATTCATGTATTGTCATTCACAGGAGCATACAGTAATTGTTATCTGAAATATATCATAAATAGGGCAAAATCACACAATTTTTCATTTCATTTTAGCAACAAATATACAAACAAAGATATGTGTTAGCGATGAGGTGTGGGAAAAATACAAACAGGATCTGATAACATTTGGGGAAGTAAAAAAATGTATTGGCTTTTTACTAAGTAATTTAAATAGGATCATTTCTAAGTAATTTCAGATTAATCAGATAAACTACACTCCAGACAGAGCATTTAAAAGGACTTCATCACAATTGTCTAAACAAATATCAAATACTGGTAGACATTTTGTACAGAGGACTTTAAAAGACAAATTCAATACCTCAAAATATGTGTCAACATTACATCTGCATAAACAAAAGATTCTACATCAACCTCTGAAGTCATGCTTCAGTTCACAAGGTCCTACATCAACCTCTGATCTCACGCTTCAGTCTGAGGTTTCAGTTTAGCCCACAGTCTGTCCCAGAATGCCTGGTGCTGATTGGGGTCTTGGGGCCAGTCCAGATAGGTCCTGGTCTTCACCAGGCGAGCCAGCCTGTGGTGGGCAGACAGCTGGCGAGGGGGGATCTTCTCCAGGAAGACCAGGAGGATGACGTCCCTTTGCTCCACCTGCAGCCTGGAGGTGGCCAGCTTCATCTCCAGGGAGCACCAGTTACTGCGCAGGTAGTGGCGGCTGACTAGGCAGAGGGTGTGGCGGCTCTGGTAGAGGCTGTCTGTGATGTTCTCCACAATGTCCTTCCCCAGCTGGAAGTCCCTGCTGTGCAGACACAGGCGCAGGAAAGGAGGACCCCTCTGCTCCAAATTGGGAAGCAGGTCCTCCACCACCCAGTGTTCGTCCTTCCCGCTGTAGGAGACAAACGCATCGTAGTGGTAGCGCCCCCTGGTGTTGGATCGCATGGCCTCCGACAGCCAGCCAAGGGTGATGTGGTAGAGGGGGAGGAGGTAGGGGCCGGCCAGGTTGTGAACCAACACCACCAGCATGAAGAACAGGACTCCCAGACCAGTCGCAGCAAAGAGCACAAAGTCCACCTCTGTTGAGCAGTTGTCTTCTGTGTACTTTACAAAATTAGGTGTGTCTATTCCGTTGTCCGACAAGCATATCAAATCCTCCAGAGCCTACATAACTGGATGTGAATACGGAGAAAGCATGATCACCTCAACTTGCCTGTACCCCTTGGCCCATGTAATGAGCCAAGCATTGTCACAACTGCAAAACATCTGAAACTTAAAAAGTATCAAATACTTAAGGCTAGAGAGAGGTTCAGTAAAGCTGTAGAATACATTATAAATGTTCTCGATATGCAAATACAATGTTTTCAAAGATTTTAAGTCTTTAGTTAAACTCCCCTCCAAAGAATAAATCCTGCAGTTGTAAAGTTCCAGAACCTCCAGTTTGGTCAGGTTGTGAAAAATGATGTTGGCAGAACGCTGTATTAAAAGATCCACCCGTCTTAGAGCCAGTTTCCTCAGGTGAATCAGCTGATTAATTGATGTTAAATCAACACTTTTAGCTGAAAGCTTAGATCTGTAGTCAAATGTCTCCACAGACGTGAAGTACTTTCCCATGAATTCAGATCCACAAAGGAATTCTTCAGCATCAGTATTAAGATGGGTTACGGACTGAAAGAAAGGTCTGTCACAGTCTTCAAATGAAACCGTCTGGCCTTTGAGCTGGAGACTCAGGTTCTGTTTAGATGTGATGTTACTGCCGATAGTCAACAGCATCGGCCTCATAGCTGAACTAATGTACAGATGACTCAGCTGACTCAGAATGCCACCAAATATAAGTGTCAGATTCAGCTTGATCACCGGTTCTGTTAGTGGATTGCGCACTTGCCCGAGGAACACTTGTTTTAGAGACGTGAGGTGTGTGAAAGACATTGCCTCAATGTTGTGAATAAGTGGATTGTTCCTGAGGTCTAAACGTGTCAAACTACTTAAACCAAAAAATTGGTTTGCATGGGTCTGTGTTATGTTATTTCTTGTAATGTTTAAGGACTCCAGATTTGTCAATCCCAGGAAAGCAAAGTCTTCAATGTTTGAAATAAAATTATGTGTTAAATCCAGGTACTGCAGTTTAACAAGACAGCTAAATTGTTTTGCAAAAAGTATTTGTGGATTGTTCAACTCTAAAGTGAGTTTTGTTAACCATGTGATTGGTTGTTTTTGGCAGGAGCAAATATCAAGTATGTTATCTGTCAGGCCATCTATTCTTAATTGATTAAGGTTTTTGAGACTGGAAATGAAATTCCATTTCAAATGGGGAGTAGGATAGATGGCTCCTGGTCCAGATAAATGCATATATTCTAGTGTAGTGTCTTATGTGTGATAGAGGGAACTTGGCTCTAAGATTTTGCTGATGTGGCAAAATGGTGTAACGGATGAACTGTACTCTATTGTGCTGGAAACATCTGGAAAACATTACTGTGGTTCATGGAAAGATGATATGGGGAGTAAGGTAGAAAAGACCAGGGATTGGTTTTTAGGATCACACCATATTACGTCATAAATGATATAAAACCATGTCTTGAACAATAGAAGGGGAGAATAGCAAATTACTGATTGGCTGTGCTGTCTCACAGATATCTGCAGAATCTGTCAAATTCCGATGCTGGAACCTTTGTTATAATAAACCTTTATAAACAGAGTACAGTGTCGGCGGATCTTCTTATCACTACGGCATTACCAGCAAAAGCTCGGTCTTGTTTACCACACTAGCCCAATGCACAATTCAACACTGGACATAGAGAGGCTGCTTGTATTGGCATTGTATAAATATATTTGCTTGATTGAAAGCAAAAACACGACATTACAGATACTTTCAATATCAATGTCATTGCTACCAAAGCAACTGAAGTACTGGATTTGCTTAATCCCAGAAAGGGGAAGGCGCAGTAGGACTTCCTGGCTGAAAGCCGCATTTAAAATTGTCAGGTTCTGGAGCCAAGCCATTGCACCTTCCTCTATATGTGTTATTTCATCAAATAATAAGTCAACTCTTGTTAGATTGTTAAAAACAGATGTCACGTTTTGGTTGTTGTTGGAGCAGTTTGATTGGTTTAACGATTGTATCACTGGTGCGTTTACACTTATCTTTATAAGTGACTTTATATTCATTATTCTGCATAGTATCTCTGACAAATCCTCTTCACAGGGTTCACCAATGCTGAATATTTGTAACTGAGGGATGCCATGGAAAACATCTGGGGCCATTGCTCTTAACCTGTAACCCTGTATATACAAATGACTTAACTTAACTAGATCTCTGAATGTATGAGGCCCAATATGACAATCACAGCACCCAGAGCCCATTACCCATTTACCTATCAAGTACATGTGTTCCAGATTTGGAAGGTGGCTATTCCCAGTTGGAAGGATTTGAGCAAAACTGCCGTCAATGTTCAGGTACTCCAGATACTGAAACTGAGAGAAAAAGCCAAGAGACATGGATCTATTTTCGGCATGTGTCATAGTTATGCAGAGGTTATTGATATTAGGGGGAAGTCCAAGTACAGTGGGGAAAAAAAGTATTTAGTCAGTCACCAATTGTGCAAGTTCTCCCACTTAAAAAGATGAGAGAGGCCTGTAATTTTCATCATAGGTACACGTCAACTATGACAGACAAAATGAGAAAAAAAAATCCAGAAAATCACATTGTAGGATTTTTTATGAATTTATTTGCAAATTATGGTGGAAAATAAGTATTTGGTCAATAACAAAAGTTTCTCAATACTTTGTTCTATACCCTTTGTTGGCAATGACACAGGTCAAACGTTTTCTGTAAGTCTTCACAAGGTTTTCACACACTGTTGCTGGTATTTTGGCCCATTCCTCCATGCAGATCTTCTCTAGAGCAGTGATGTTTTGGGGCTGTCGCTGGGCAACACGGACTTTCAACTCCCTCCAAAGATTTTCTATGGGGTTGAGATCTGGAGACTGGCTAGGCCACTCCAGGACCTTGAAATGCTTCTTACGAAGCCACTCCTTCATTGCCCGGGCGGTGTGTTTGGGATCATTGTCATGCTGAAAGACCCAGCCACGTTTCATCCTCAATGCCCTTGCTGATGGAAGGAGGTTTTCACTCAAAATCTCACGATACATGGCCCCATTCATTCTTTCCTTTACACGGATCAGTCATCCTGGTCCCTTTGCAGAAAAACAGCCCCAACGCATGATGTTTCCACCCCCATGCTTCACAGTAGGTATGGTGTTCTTTGGATGCAACTCAGCATTCTTTGGCCTCCAAACACGATGAGTTGAGTTTTTACCAAAAAGTTATATTTTGGTTTCATCTGACCATATGACATTCTCCCAATCCTCTTCTGGATCATCCAAATGCACTCTAGCAAACTTCAGACGGGCCTGGACATGTACTGGCTTAAGCAGGGGGATACGTCTGCACTGCAGGATTTGAGTCCCTGGCGGCGTAGTGTGCTACTGATGGTAGGCTTTGTTACTTTGGTCCCAGCTCTCTGCAGGTCATTCACTAGGTCCCCCCGTGTGGTTCTGGGATTTTTGCTCACCGTTCTTGTGATCATTTTGACCCCACGGGGTGAGATCTTGCGTGGAGCCCCAGATCGAGGGAGATTATCAGTGGTCTTGTATGTCTTCCATTTCCTAATAATTGCTCCCACAGTTGATTTCTTCAAACCAAGCTGCTTACCTATTGCAGATTCAGTCTTCCCAGCCTGGTGCAGGTCTACAATTTTGTTTCTGGTGTCCTTTGACAGCTCTTTGGTCTTGGCCATAGTGGAGTTTGGAGTGTGACTGTTTGAGGTTGTGGACAGGTGTCTTTTATACTGATAACAAGTTCAAACAGGTGCCATTAATACAGGTAACAAGTGGAGGATAGAGGAGCCTCTTAAAGAAGAAGTTACAGGTCTGTGAGAGCCAGAAATCTTGCTTGTTTGTAGGTGACCAAATACTTATTTTCCACCATAATTTGCAAATAAATTCATTAAAAATCCTACAATGTGATTTTCTGGATTTTTTTTCTCAATTTGTCTGTCATAGTTGACGTGTACCTATGATGAAAATTACAGGCCTCTCTCATCTTTTTAAGTGGGAGAATTTGCACAATTGTTGGCTGACTAAATACTTTTTTTCCCCACTGTAGATCTTCCTCGATGGCTGTAACATCTTCACAGGCAGCAGTGTAATGTTCTTCATGATGACGTAGGTAGGTGCAGGTCCAGGTGGCAAAGTCTCCCAAGTCTTCACCACTGTCATAAATCTGGCATTTGGGATGCATCCATCCGCTAGCACTCTGAATCCACAGGAACAGGACTGCAGGGTGGGAAAACATACCTCTCATCTCTCCTGGCGTCAGTCAAATCTACTGAGATAATTGTCAGAATAGTTTGGTTCCGGTTGATATCTGTAGAACGTTGGTTTGATACAGTAACACGCTTCAGAATGCTGCAAACAGTATGGAGTCTTTTCTACTTCTTCTTGTTTGTCAGATTGGTTCCTCCTTGGTAACTAACAGCAGCTCATACCTTTCAGTTTTTCCAATATTCTGCCTTTTCATCCTCCAGATGAATTGTATCTCAAGGATACTGGAATAAATATTTAATGTTTAGTTTGGTTCCAAAAGTAAATAAATAATAAAATGTCCCACAGTCAATGAAGAAATTAATGCAGAGCTGCAAAGTGTTCTCTGACCATCACAAATGATGTCTGCATATGTTCGAGGAGCAGCATCCTGTTTGTACTGCACAGTCACACCGTATGTTAGACAGCTTGTGAAAGTCTATTTTTACCTGTTTTTACGGTTCTCTCTTTCAGTTCCTGAAAAGAAACGTACTGTCTTTAAGAAATACAATTTACATGAAGGACCTGTTTGGATCTGCTAGATTTCAGAAGACAGATGAGTCTAACTATAATATCTGAAGATTGTAATGAAACATTAGGGGCTCCCGAGTGGAGCAGAGGTCTAAGGCACTGCATCTCAGTTTAAGAGGCGTCACTAGAGACGCCGGTTCGATCCCGGACTGTATCACAGCCGGCTGTGATTGGGAGTCCCATAGGGGAGTGCACAATTGGCCCATCGTCGTTAGGGTAGGGTTTGGACGGGGTAGGGGGGCTGTTAATGTAAATGAGAATTTCTTCTTAACTTACTTGCCTAGTTAAATAAAGGTAAAATAAAAATATGAATTTTAATACAGTACTTAATATTTTTTCTAACTTTACTACTTTCTCTAGTAAATATCAAAAGAGGAAGTGGGTAACTTCTTTAATGAAGTTGTGCTGTTGACATCATTATTATAAAAAATATTATTAGTATTGTTATTATTACTATTATTATTATTATTATTATTATTATTATTACTACTACTGTTATTATTATTGCTGTTTTTATTATTATATTTACTATAAGGTAACTATTCCACTCTGGTTAGATATCCTACTGTACTCACTAAAAGCTATCTGTTCCACTGTGATTAGATATCCTACTGTACTCACTAAAATGTATCTGTTCCACTCTGGTTATATATCCTACTGTACTCACTAAAAGGTAACTGTCCCACTCTGGTTAGATATCCAACTGTACTCACTAAAAGGTAACTCTTCCACTCTGGTTAGATATCCTACTGTACTCACTAAAAGGTAACTGTCCCACTCTGGTTAGATATCCAACTGTACTCACTAAAAGCTGTCTGTTACACTCTGGTTAGATAACTAAATGTACTCACTAAAATGTATCTGTTCCACTCTGATTAGATATCCTACTGTACTCACTAAAAGCTGTCTGTTACATTCTGGTTAGATATCCTACTGTACTCACTAAAAGCTATCTGTTCTACTCTGGTTAGATATCATACTGTACTCACTAAAGGTTTCCTTTCCACTCTGGTTAGATATGCTACTGTACTCACTAAAAGCTGTCTGTTACACTCTGGTTAGATAACTAAATGTACTCACTAAAATGTATCTGTTCCACTCTGATTAGATATCCTACTGTACTCACTAATAGCTGTCTGTTACATTCTGGTTAGATATCCTACTGTACTCACTAAAAGCTATCTGTTCCACTCTGGTTAGATATCATACTGTACTCACTAAAGGTTTCCTTTCCACTCTGGTTAGATATGCTACTGTACTCACTGAAAGCTATCTGTTCCACTCTGGTTAGATATGCTACTGTACTCACTGAAAGCTATCTGTTCCACTCTGGTTAGATATGCTACTGTACTCACTGAAAGCTATCTGTTCCACTCTGGTTAGATATCCTACTGTACTCACTAAAATGTTCCCTTTCCACTTTGGTTAAATATACTACTGTATTCACTAAAAGCTATCTGTTCCACTCAGGTTAGACATCCTACTGTACTCACTAAAAGGTAACTGTTCCACTCTGATTAGATATGTTACTGTACTCACTAAAAGGTAACTGTTCCACTCTGGTTATATACTACTGTACTCACAAAAATGTTCCCTTTCAACTCTGGTTAGATATCCTACTGTACTCACTAAAAGGTATCTGTTCCACTCTGATTAGATATATCCTACTGTACTCACTAAATGGTAACTGTTCCACTCTGGTTATATACTACTGTACTCACAAAAATGTTCCCTTTCTACTCTGGTTAGATATTCTACTGTACTCACTAAAAGGTATCTGTTCCACTCTGATTACATATATCCTACTCTACTCACTAAAATGTTTCCTTTCCACTCTGGTTAGATATCCTACTGTACTCACTGAAAGCTATCTGTTCCACTCTGGTTATATATCCTATTCTACTCACTAAAGGTTTCCTTTCCACTCTGGTTAGATATACTACTGTACTCACTAAAAGCTATCTGTTCCACTCTGCTTATATATCCTACTCTACTCACTAAAATGTATCCGTTCCACTCTGGTTATATATTTTCTACTGTACTCACTAAAAGGTAACTGTTCCACTCTGGTTATATATCCTACTGTACTCACTAAAAGCTATCTGTTCCACTCTGGTTATATATCCTACTCTACTCACAAAAATGTTCCCTTTCCACTCTGGTTAGATATCCTACTGTACTCACTAAAAGGTAACTGTTCCACTCTGATTAGATATTCTACTGTACTCACTAAAAGCTATCTGTTCCAATCTACAGGAATGTACAGTATGACAGAGCTACTTTGTGTTTATGTGGCTGAAAACACAACAGAGGTCTTTTGATTCCTCTTCCTCCTCCTCACCTCTGTAACCCCACCCAACCAGGAAGCTCAGACAGCTCCAGTCCCATCCCCCCCTGGCTTTCCCTGTGACAAGGTCACGTGTATGTAGCCCCCTACTCTCTATGGAGCCAAAAGCAAACTAGACAATGACTGGGAGCCCCTGTGAGATTATAGACTGGTCTGTCTGCTGTCTGTATGGGACTTTCACCTACTCCTACATTGACCTGCTCAGAAGACCGTACGCTCTACCTTCTGTAGCGCCTTACGGTCAGATGCAGAGCAGTTGCAATACCAGGCAGTGATGCAACTGGTCAGGATGCTCTCGATGGTGCAGCTGTAGAACCTTTTGAGGAACTGGGGACCCATGCCAAATCTTTTCAGTCTCCTGAGGGGGAAATGGTGTTGTCGTGCCCTCTTCACAACTGTCTTGGTGTGTTTGGACCATGATTGGTGATGTGGACACCAAGGAACTTGAAACTCTCAACCCGCTCCACTTCAGCCCTGTCGATGTTAATGGGGGCCTGTTCGGCCCTCCTTTTCCTATAGTCCACGATCAGCTCCTTTGTGTTGCTCACATTAAGGGAGAGGTAGTGCGTACTGCCCAGTACATCAATTTGGCCAAGATTCCAGACATCCAGGACCTATGTACTAGACAATGTCAGAGGAAGGCCCAAAAAATTGTCAAACACACAAGTCACCCAAGCCATAGACTGTTCTCCCAGCTACAGCATGGCAAGCGGTACCGGAGCGCCAAGTCTATAACCAAAAGTGTCCTTAACAGCTTCTTCCCCCAAGCCATAAGACTGCTGAACAATTAATCAACTGGCCACCCAGACTATTTACATTTCTCTTAACTATATTTCTTGAACTGCATTGTTGGTTAAGGGCTTGTAAGTAAGCACTTCACGGTAAGGTCTACACATGTGGTATTCGGCGCATGTGATGAATAAAATATTATTTGATTTGAGAGCGAAGAACATGTAGAATATAGAATATGGAGGCAATCTAGAATATAACATTAAAATGAGTAATGCTAAGGCAGGGAGCAGGGACATATAGCATTTTATTTCAAATCAGAAACAGAAGCCAGTTTCCAACAAATATTGTGCAGAAATCACTTCATTGGCCAGAAAGGGGGACACCTCCCCACGCCCATGAGATAAGAAATGTATCAAATAAATGTGTAATAAACCATATAAAGGCAACATTCAAACAACACATTTAGTTAAAAAACTAGCAACACATTTAGTTAAACAACTAGCAACACATTTAGTTAAACAACTAGCAACACATTTAGTTAAACAACTAGCAACACATTTAGATAAACAACTAGCAACACATTTAGTTAAACAACTAGCAACACATTTAGATAAACAATTAGCAACACATTTAGTTGCCAATTAGCAACAAATTTAGTTAAACAACTAGCAACACATTTAGTTAAACAACTAGCAACACATTTAGTTAAACAACTAGCAACTACATTTCTGTATAAAACTCTTTGATCGATTTTGAAATAAAAATAACTGCTTCATGGTAATTCATGTATTGTCATTAATACCTGCTTCATGGTCATTGGTCATTCACGTATTGCCGTTAATAAATGGTTCATGGTCATTGGTCATTCATGTATTGTCATTCACAGGAGCATACAGTAGTTGTTATCTGAAATACAACAGAAATGAGCTAAATCACACCTTTTTCAGTTCCTCTTAGCAACAAATATACAAGCAAAGATTTGTGTTAGTGATTAGTTGTTGAAAAATACAAACAGGAGCTGATGAAATTTGGGGAAGTAAAAAAATTATTGGCTTTTTTTCTATGAAATTTAAATAGGATTATTTCTAAGTAATTTCAGATGAATCAGAGAAAGTCCACTCCAGACAGAGCATTTAAAAGGACTTCATCACAATTGTCTTAACAAATCTCAAAAACGACAAATTCAATACCTCAAAATATGTGTCAACATTACATCTGCATAAACACAAGATTCTACATCAACCTCTGATCTCACGCTTCAGTCTGAGGTTTCAGTTTAGCCCACAGTCTGTCCCAGAATGCCTGGTGCTGATTGGGGTCTTGGGGCCAGTCCAGATAGGTCCTGGTCTTCACCAGGCGAGCCAGCCTGTGGTGGGCAGACAGCTGGCGAGGGGGGATCTTCTCCAGGAAGACCAGGAGGATGACGTCCCTTTGCTCCACCTGCAGCCTGGAGGTGGCCAGCTTCATCTCCAGGGAGCACCAGTTACTGCGCAAGTAGTGGCGGCTGACTAGGCAGAGGGTGTGGCGGCTCTGGTAGAGGCTGTCTGTGATGTTCTCCACAATGTCCTTCCCCAGCTGGAAGTCCCTGCTGTGCAGACACAGGCGCAGGAAAGGAGGACCCCTCTGCTCCAAATTGGGAAGCAGGTCCTCCACCACCCAGTGTTCGTCCTTCCCGCTGTAGGAGACAAACGCATCGTAGTGGTAGCGCCCCCTGGTGTTGGATCGCATGGCCTCCGACAGCCAGCCAAGGGTGATGTGGTAGAGGGGGAGGAGGTAGGGGCCGGCCAGGTTGTGAACCAACACCACCAGCATGAAGAACAGGACTCCCAGACCAGTCGCAGCAAAGAGCACAAAGTCCACCTCTGTTGAGCAGTTGTCTTCTGTGTACTTTACAAAATTAGGTGTGTCTATTCCGTTGTCCGACAAGCATATCAAATCCTCCAGAGCATACATAACTGGATGTGAATACGGAGAAAGCATGATCACCTCAACTTGCCTGTACCCCTTGGCCCATGTAATGAGCCAAGCATTGTCACAACTGCAAAACATCTGAAACTTAAAAAGTATCAAATACTTAAGGCTAGAGAGAGGTTCAGTAAAGCTGTAGAATACATTATAAATGTTCTCGATATGCAAATACAATGTTTTCAAAGATTTTAAGTCTTTAGTTAAACTCCCCTCCAAAGAATAAATCCTGCAGTTATAAAGTTCCAGAACCTCCAGTTTGGTCAGGTTGTGAAAAATGATGTTGGCAGAACGCTGTATTAAAAGATCCACCCGTCTTAGAGCCAGTTTCCTCAGGTGAATCAGCTGATTAATTGATGTCAAATCAACACTTTTAGCTGAAAGCTTAGATCTGTAGTCAAATGTCTCCACAGACGTGAAGTACTTTCCCATGAATTCAGATCCACAAAGGAATTCTTCAGCATCAGTATTAAGATGGGTTACGGACTGAAAGAAAGGTCTGTCACAGTCTTCAAATGAAACCGTCTGGCCTTTGACCTGGAGACTCAGGTTCTGTTTAGATGTGATGTTACTGCCGATAGTCAACAGCATCGGCCTCATAGCTGAACTAATGTACAGATGACTCAGCTGACTCAGAACGCCACCAAATATAAGTGTCAGATTCAGCTTGATCACAGGTTCTGTTAGTGGATTGTGCACTTGCCCGAGAAACACTTGTTTTAGAGACGTGAGGTGTGTGAAAGACATTGCCTCAATGTTGTGAATAAGTGGATTGTTCCTGAGGTCTAAACGTGTCAAACTACTTAAACCAAAAAATGTGTTTGCATGGATCTGTGTTATGTTGTTTCTTGTAATGTTTAAGGACTCCAGATTTGTCAATCCCAGGAAAGCAAAGTCTTCAATGTTTGAAATAAAATTATGTGTTAAATCCAGGTACTGCAGTTTAACAAGACAGCTAAATTGTTTTGCAAAAAGTATTTGTGGATTGTTCAACTCTAAAGTGAGTTTTGTTAACCATGTGATTGATTGTTTTTGGCAGGAGCATATATCAAATATGTTATCTGTCAGGCCATCTATTGTTAATTGATTAAGGTTTTTGAGACTGGAAATGAAATTCCATTTCAAATGGGGAGTAGGATAGATGGCTCCAGGTCCAGATAAATGCATATATTCTAGCCCAATGCACAATTCAACACTGGACATAGAGAGGCTGCTTGTATTGGCAATGTTTAAATATATTTGCTTGATTGAAAGCAAAAACACGACATTACAGATACTTTCAATATCAATGTCATTGCTACCAAAGCAACTGAAGTACTGGATTTGCTTAATCCCAGAAAGGGGAAGGCGCAGTAGGACTTCCTGGCTGAAATCTGCATTTAAAATAGTCAGGTTCTGGAGCCAAGCCATTGCACCTTCCTCTATATGTGTTATTTCATCAAATAATAAGTCAACTCTTGTTAGATTGTTAAAAACAGATGTCACGTTTTGGTTGTTGTTGGAGCAGTTTGATTGGTTTAACGATTGTATCTCTGGTGCGTTTACACGTATCTTTATAAGTGACTTTATATTCATTATTCTGCATAGTATCTCTGACAAATCCTCTTCACAGGGTTCACCAATGCTGAATATTTGTAACTGAGGGATGCCATGGAAAACATCTGGGGCCATTGCTCTTAACCTGTAACCCTGTATATACAAATGACTTAACTTAACTAGATCTCTGAATGTATGAGGCCCAATATGACAATCACAGCACCCAGAGCCCATTACCCATTTACCTATCAAGTACATGTGTTCCAGATTTGGAAGGTGGCTATTCCCAGTTGGAAGGATTTGAGCAAAACAGCCGTCAATGTACAGGTACACCAGATCCTGAAACTGAGAGAAAAAGCCAAGAGACATGGATCTATTTTCGCCATGTGTCATAGTTATGCAGAGGTTATTGATATTAGGGGGAAGTCCAAGTAGATCTTCCTCGATGGCTGTAACTTCTTCACAGGCAGCAGTGTAATGTTCTTCATGATGACGTAGGTAGGTGCAGGTCCAGGTGGCAAAGTCTCCCAAGTCTTCACCACTGTCATAAATCTGGCACTTGGGATGCATCCATCCGCTAGCACTCTGAATCCACAGGAACAGGACTGCAGGGTGGGAAAACATACCTCTCATCTCTCCTGGCGTCAGTCAAATCTACTGAGATAATTGTCAGAATAGTTTGGTTCCGGTTGATATCTGTAGAACGTTGGTTTGATACAGTAACACCCTTCAGAATGCTGCAAACAGTATGGAGTCGTTCTACTTCTTCTTGTTTGTCAGATTGGTTCCTCCTTGGTAACTAACAGCAGCTCATACCTTTCAGTTGTTCCAATATTCTGCCCTTTCACCCTCCAGATGAATTGTATCTCAAGGATACAGGAATAAATATTTAATGTTTAGTTTGGTTCCAAAAGTAAATAAATAATAAAATGTCCCACAGTCAATGAAGAAATTAATGCAGAGCTGCAACGTGTTCTCTGACCATCACAGATGATGTCTGCAAATGTTCGAGGAGCAGCATCCTGTTTGTACAGCACAGTCACACCGTATGTTAGACAGCTTGTGAAAGTCTATTTTTACCTGTTTTTACGGTTCTCTCTTTCAGTTCCTGAAAAGAAACGTACTGTCTTTAAGAAATACAATTTACATGAAGGACCTGTTTGGATCTGATAGATTTCAGAAGACAGATGAGTCTAACTAAAATATCTAAAGATTGTAACGAAACGTTAGGGGCTCCCGAGTGGAGCAGAGGTCTAAGGCACTACATCTCAGTTTAAGAGGGTCACTAGAGACGCCGGTTCGATCCCGGACTGTATCACAACCGGCTGTGATTGGGAGTCCCATAGGGGAGTGCACAATTGGCCCATCGTCGTTAGGGTAGGGTTTGGACGGGGTAGGGGGGCTGTTAATGTAAATGAGAATTTATTCTTAACTCACTTGCCTAGTTAAATAAAGGTAAAATATGAATTTTAATACAGTACTTAATATTTTTTCTAACTTTACTAATTTCTCTAGTAAATATCAAAATAGGAAGTGGGTAACTTCTTTAATGAAGTTGTGCTGTTGACATCATTATTATAAAAAATATTATTAGTATTGTTATTATTACTATTATTGTTATTATTATTATTACTACTACTGTTGTTATTATTGCTGTTTTTATTATTATATTTACTATAAGGTAACTATTCCACAAAGGTAACTATTCCACAACTATTCCTACTGTACTGACTAAAAGCTATCTGTTCCACTGTGATTATATATACTACTGTACTCACTAAAAGGTATGTGTTCCACTCTGGTTATATATATCCTACTGTACTCACTAAAAGGTATCTGTTCCACTCTGATTAGATATCCTACTGTACTCACTAAAATGTATCTGTTCCACTCTGGTTATATATCCTACTGTACTCACTAAAAGGTAACTTTCCCACTCTGGTTATATATACAACTGTACTCACTAAAATCTGTCTGTTACACTCTGGTTAGCTAACTAAATGTACTCACTAAAATGTATCTGTTCCACTCTGATTAGATATCCTACTCTACTCACTAAAAGCTGTTTTACACTCTGGTTAGATATTCTACTGTACTCACTAAAAGCTATCTGTTCCACTCTGGTTAGATATCCTACTGTACTCACTGAAAGCTATCTGTTCCACTCTGGTTAGATATCATACTGTACTCACTAAAGGTTTCCTTTCCACTCTGGTTAGATATGCTACTGTACTCACTGAAAGCTATCTGTTCCACTCTGGTTAGATATCATACTGTACTCACTAAAATGTTCCCTTTCCACTTTGATTAAATATACTACTGTATTCACTAAAAGCTATCTGTTCCACTCAGGTTAGATATCCTACTGTACTCACTAAAAGGTAACTGTTCCACTCTGATTAGATATCCTACTGTATTCACTAAAAGCTATCTGTTCCACTCAGGTTAGATATCCTACTGTACTCACTAAAAGGTAACTGTTCCACTCTGATTAGATATGCTACTGTACTCACTAAAAGGTAACTGTTCCACTCTGGTTATATACTACTGTACTCACAAAAATGTTCCTTTTCAACTCTGGTTAGATATTCTACTGTACTCACTAAAAGGTATGTTCCACTCTGATTACATATATCCTACTCTACTCACTAAAATGTTTCCTTTCCACTCTGGTTAGATATCCTACTGTACTCTGTCATATCGCGTCGATGCTGGTGATTATTGCTGTCAAACAAAGAGTCCGCTTAGGCTGCACTTTGATTATAAGTTTTATTCATATCACAAGATGTCAGCCTAAGTTTACAGACCCTGCAGGGCTGGAGAACAGTGTTCCAAAGATAATCTGTCTGTTCCAACCCCCTCTGCCTCCAGCCTATACTTATAAAGAATGCAAAAATATGGGTTGCTCCCCCTGCTGTCCAATCACCTGTCTCCCCTGGGGCGTCACCCTACAAATGGCTACTTTTGAACAAAAATAAACATCCCTTCAGTTCCACTTAAAAACCATTAACAAAGACATAATCCTAATACACTACCTTCCCCCCTTCGAGACGAACTAAAAGTCTCGAAAACAAACAGAATAGGATTATGACAAGTAACAATTTATCTTACTGAGTATCTTTAACATTAAACCAAAAACATTTTCCTCTAGAGTGTAAATACCTTTCTATGAAATATGAATAAATGTTTATGAAGTGTGAATATATTACTATGAAATATGAACAAATCTTTATGGAGTGTGAGAGCGAAAAACCTGTCTGGCAGCCATCGTTCCAAATATCCATCCATCAATCAAGACAGTAAAATTCTCTCACGGTCCCTCTGCCCCAGGCAACCACCTAGGTACTCCTGATGAATTCATAAATCCTTATAAATGCATTTGAAACTATGATGCAATTAAATACACATGAAAGCCTCAGCAAACAAAATACTATCCAAAATGTCCACTCTAAGGCTGGTCAACCCATCGGACCCTACAGTGGACCTCTATCCCTGCCTAGACTCCATGTCCCTAAGCATTCACGAAATAAACAAAAACATCTAAGATCCCCACATGTATTCAATAACATCAAATATCATTCTACAAAAAGTAATACCTAAGAATATGACACAAATTATGTATTACACATGCAAATATGTCTATATTTCATTGCAGACACTGGAATGTAGTCCACTACACTTCATCTCCTCCGTAGTCTCGACTTCCAATGCATTGTTGATGATGGAATCGGAACATTTCCACCCCTTCCTTGTTCCATCTCCTCCAGTCATTCTCCTTTCATATTGTCCTTTCATATTGTCCTTGTTTGCGTATTTCAATCTCTACATTTCCCCCAAATGCTTCTGGAAGAAAAGAAAAGACCAAACAGTATCTTTTGCAAAACAACACTTTCAAATTAAACATCAATATCAACTAAGAATATAAAAAATTATATATAAATGATGTATGAATCACATCATCCTATTTCCCCCCTTTGATTCATAACATCATACTAAAATCACACTAATATTGAAAAAAAAAATTGAAAAATGATCAAATAATCCAAAAGGATATTTATCATCAATACTCCATCCAGTCCCACTTGTCCCTCTTCATCCAGATCAGGAATAGTCAACAACGGCATCTGAGTGTTGTCTCCAGGCATCACAACTCCAACCCATCTTAATATCATAGCTTTCGCAAAGGTCAGTAACAAAGTACAAAAGCAAAACATCACACACAGCGCTATCAGAGCTGCAACTAAAACCTGAACCATCACTGCTCCTACTGGGCCTAACTGATCTTGCAACCAAGTCTTTGCTGACCATCCAGCTCCTTCAGATCTACCAAACGCATCCCTTATATTCTTCAACGCATCTATAACACTCGTGATATTATCGGAACTATCTGGGATCAAAGTATAACTAATATTATCAATATGATCTTCCCAAATGTTACCCCATACCATAGAAAAAGTCCCAGTCCCCACTTCTCTCCTAGACTTATTTTCCAATGGTAGGCTTCAAGACTATGAAATGTCGCCATGTCTCTTTTCACCCTATTTTCAACCCTAGCTTCAGATTTATCTGTGTCCGGTGCTACCCCTCTTTTAATGGTAAAAGCCTCATATGGAAGCTTCAACGTTGACATGTAACAACATCCTGTCCATCCATAGGGTAAGAATATATACGCTTTATCACCACAAACCCTCCAAATATCTCTAAACTTCCCAATAGTCACATTGTCAGGCAAAAGCTAATCTTTCACCATCAAAGTCCTGCTCTTCTTACTAACTGGAACGTAAAAAGTAACATTATATTTCTCATTACTACCCTTAAGGTCATGCTTACCCAAAGTCATCATATAATCATCACAATCTGATATTCCCATGAACATACCCCTTCCATCATATGTTTTATTAGAACAAAAACAACTTTTAGCCCTCACTGGTTTCACCTCCAATGCTTCAGGGTTCGCTGTTACCTGATTTTCCTTCCCATCTAACAAATTCACATAGGTTAATTCACTTAACCCAATAACACCTAAACCTAGGCTTAAACAAATGTTTTGACAACGACATTATTTTATCTGTTAATGATTGTTGCTGATACAATAGCCATGACAAAGCATAAGACTGACACATACTTGATAGAGGTCGAGCGACCGTCTCACCACGTGTCTGGTGCTGGAATTCTCAACAGACATGAACCCTCAAGATTCCTCACTGATCTTACAGAATGAGCTAGCTGCTGGAACCAAAGATTCCTACCTGCCCATCCATCTTTAATTTTCACAACAGAAGAATCAAACCCATATGCCTTCCATTTAGTTTCTCTCTTCCCTAACGAGCGGTACTGATCAGATACCTCTCCCTGTCTGTCATTAAAATCAAAGACCTCATCCTGTACCTCCATGATAGTATCCTTCACTATTTCAGATGAATCTATATTGTTCTCTACCACTATCTGCTCTCCTATTTTAACCCTATCCTTACTATCATTGACAGCACTCTCCATCCGTACCATAAATTCCTGAGTCCCTCTTGCTACCCCCTTTAATTTCAGAAAAGTTGTTGTCGGTGTCGGTGTCATACTTCCTACATTTGCCATTGCCGTCGTACCATTAATCCCTTCCAAAGTTACCATTAAAGTAGTTGATTTAGTTGTTGTATTAACACCCTTAACTACTTCTAGTGGGAAAGCTACCAATATCCTCTGTGTATTATTTACTGTTGGAGTGGCTACTGTAATATACTTCTCCTGAACTCCTTTGGTGACTGTGGAAGCTTCAACAGACTTCAACTCTTCCATTATAAGCGTCACTTTACGGATTACATAGCCTTTTAACCAATAATTCTTAACCGGAACAAATTTTAATGCTTGCACTAGATAAGTACACATATATTCTCCCTAATCTTCTCTTATCATTCAGCAACGCATACTTTCTCAATGCATCTGCTCCTAACAAATCTATCTTCCCACTAAACTCTAAAATGTCCTTCACCACTGCTCTCTCTCTCTTACTACTAACTTTGAAACTTAGCTTACTGTCTTAGCGTTCCTTCAACCCTAGTTCTCCTAACTTTTTTTAATCTAATCTTTTCTCCTAACCTTTAAAAACCTTTTCCACTGATTTATTCACAAAATCCCTTTACCACCAATTTTTAGAATATGTGATTGGGAAGTCCCCACCTGCTTCTGACTTCTTTACACAGACTTGGCAAACGATCAAACCTCTTTTAGCCTAGTTTGAAATCTCTTTCCCCTCTTGGTGTAGGAATGTAACCAAGAATAACAGTCACCCTTTTAACTTTATTTTTCAGACAGATTGTCTAATAGGCAGTCTAATAGATTCTCATCCTTCCTATGATATTATCTTTTCAAGCAAATATGATTCCCAAAAACCCTACTCTTTTAAAATCTTCTACCAGACAGCCGTCTAGTGTACATCTTATTGTACAGTTCAATTTACACCATGCATCTCTCCCCAACAATGCAATAGGTATATGTTCTAATATTAGTATGTCTATTTTAATTTCTCTTTGATTTTTTATAGCAGAGCTCAATTGGTTCCTTAAGAGTAATTAGCTGTTTTACTACCTCAAATCCCTATCCTAATTAGTTAATTTTACATAGTGAGATGTTTAACCTCTTTAGGCTGAACACAGATAAAAGCTTTTCCACTATTCACCATCACTTCTCATAGTCCTTTTTATTTTCACTTCTTCTCTAATCAGTGCTATCAGCTGACACCCCCCTTCGTATCTTCTAGGCACTCTAGAATTTTTGCTATTTTAAGGGTTCACCTAGAGAACAGGTGATCTTCACTTGCTCCTTTATCTTCCTCAGAAATGTCCTCTGTTGTTTCCTCCTGGCGCATTTCACTAACAGGTAAAGTGACCAACCTGTCCACAATTATAACACTCTTCTGAATGTTGCTGGAAGTGTGGCTGAAATCTTCCTCCTCCTTCTAAGCCTTCTCGTCCTCTTCCTCTCCAATTCTGTGTCTGTCCAGAAACAGGCTGTGGATATGAAACAACTGGTACCGTCCTTGGTGGCTGGTACAATTGCATTTGACCTTGTTCAGTTGAAGCTGTAGCAGTGATTGTTGATTTGGTTCACTCTGATTCTTCATAACCAAAGCTTGTTTCTTCTCCTTCTCCACCAGTTGTATTTGATTGAGTTTTCTGAGAGTTTCTTGATCCTGTTCTTTCTTGTTGTTGACATATCAGTATTCTTCAACAGCTTATATTCTAAGTTTTGCCCTCGAAATATCATCTTCCATCATCTTCTTACTAGTGGCCTTTTTCCTTGGCCTCAATGTATTCTTCTCCTAGTTTCCAGACATCTCGGTTTTTCTTACTTCTGGAGTTTTGGATTCATCTTTCTGGTCGTTTCTGCTTGTCCTCTCTCTATTATTCGTTCATCTTCATCTCTGATGCAATAATCACCCTCCTGGATGATCCCTGGAAGCTGAGGATAAACATCCCTAAGCTCTACTTCCTTCTCATAAGGTGGGGTCTTTTTGCTGAATCCGTATGTGAGAAAGGTGTACTAACTTCTGCCATTAGTTTTTCTGTCGCCTTTCCTTGTTTCACAATTTTCTCTATACCTTTGTTTATCTTATCGCTAGAATCTTTTATCAGTTTTTGTTTGAGAATGAAGGACAACTTAAGAACACCCAGCTCTCTGTCTCTTTTCTTTACGTAGTTCCCTTTTTTCCCTTCTTTTGTCCTGCTTTATGAATTGACAGAAGCACTTTCATTATGTTGATGACGTCAGGGTTAAGATTCCCTCTACTAGCTATGGTTTGTTCAATGTCAGGCCAACTTTTGTTTCATTTGCCGGATAACCTAGCAATACTTTAGTTAAAGGATTACTATTTTGTACTATATCAACAGGTGTAATTTCCTTCATAGCCTTGATGTCGTTTTTCCCCATTGTAACAACCCTTTTATATTCCTTTATTGTGAATTATTTTATTTTAGACTATATAGCCTATGGCTTACCCCCTTTAATTATTAATATAACCTAAACAACAAACCCCCCCAAAAAAAAAAAAAATTCTAAATCAATCAACAAAAATATGAATATCCAAAATTCTATATAAAAAAAAAAATCAATTTTTTTTTTACTTAAAATAAATCAATTAAAAAATAAATTAAAAATTATGAATATTTAAAACAATTTTTTATTTCCATATCCTATTTTACCAATTTATGAATTAGTGGCTATCTTACCACAACCCATCCGGAAAATAAATGCAAGTAGTCACCTTCAGACTACCATACCCATAAACAAAGCCTTCTAACCCTACAACACTACAATACCCATAAACCCCCTTGCTCTATAAGCACCTAATTATCTTAATTTTACAGAATAATGTCAGTCCTCGATTCCCAACACAACTCTAATCAAGCCAAGTGATGCACAGAAACTCCAAAATGCAAATTTTTTATGAATAAGTATTTGCCAAGCCTCTGTGAAATTGTCATAACATCAAATATCCTGTAGGGGAAGATTTTGTAAACAGAACAGCACCAAAAAAAAAAACTTTTGACTCGATCCTCTGTCGCGTCACGTGATGTATACGTCAGCACCTCTCTTTCTTTCTCTCTCTCTCCTCTCCTCTCGCCCCATCGTTCCTCTCATATGACAAAAGAACAGAGACACATAAAAATAATTTGGCAGTCTTTGCAGTCACTGAGTCACTTCAACCATTCAATATTCCTCCACTCCCATTCGCTCTAAGAATCAACTCAGGACTAAATAGCTCAATAACATTTTTTTTTATTTTAATCCGTCATTTTATTTTATTTATTTTAATCCGTCAACATATATCTAATTTATAAATGTAATAGATCTCAACAAATAGTTTCATTTTCAAACAACAGCCGACGTAACAACTAGAAGATTCCCTTCGTTTTAAAATCTCTTCTCTTTGTCTGTGTCTGTTTCTCTGTCTCCCCCTGCAGCACAGTCCAACAGAAGTATGACCGATTTACCCAAAATCCCCCTCGTTGTAGTTTTAGTAAAATCCCGTGTTGTAGTTTAGTACCGTAAAATCAAACGTGTCATAATCTCGTGCCGTAAACTCCCACGTGTCGTAACCTAGTGTAGTAAAATCACACGCAGGCGCAATACATTCAAAAATACGATTTCATCGTGGAAGGGAAATTATCAGTTCTCTCCCCAACCCAAACACACAGTTAACAGTCCTGCTGTAACTCAGTTTTCCCCTCATAGTCAAACAACATTTAACAGAGCTCACAACGCATAGAACCTGAATTCTACACACACACAAACATAATTTAAGGGGCTTTATTCCATCGCAATGGCCCTCTAAGGTCACACGTTAGCATGTAGCATGGCGCATATTAGCATTAGCATTTAGCATTAGCATGTATCTAACATGTGGCTTGCAACACGTAACAATATAACCTGCATTGTGCCTAAATTATTTTTCCTTTACCACTAACTTTATGCTGCCGTGAGTTCATGGATATCCTATGAGTTACATCAAACAAAATGCTTCGTCAACCACCCGCTGAGCGGTAACATGCAATAGAATATATTCGAAAAACCCCAGTCCCAGACTGACCTTCAACACCTAATGCGTTAGAGGATTTTATTGGCCCATCCTATGATGGCCTCGTTTCGAGGTCTTATCAGATTCACAATGCCCTAATTGTATACGTATATCTGCCTTATTCATCTGCCTTTATTCACTACCATCAATTGCTCTACAATTTCAGAATAATTATGACAGACCCTTAGTCGACCGCAATAACACCACATCAGCACAAACCCAAGTAATTTACATGGTACACCCTTCCAATGCCCCCCAATGAGTCATCTCGCGACTCAGGAATGGAACAAAGAACGATGCAGACAGATCCCGGACGAGCCCCCATTTGTCGTATCGCGTCGATGCTGGTGATTATTGCTGTCAAACAAAGAGTCCGCTTAGGCTGCACTTTGATTATAAGTTTTATTAATATCACAAGATGTCAGCATAAGTTTACAGACCCTGCAGGGCTGGAGAACAGATAATCTGTCTGTTCCAACCCCCTCTGCCTCCAGCCTATACTTATAAAGAATGCAAAAATATGGGTTGCTGCCCCTGCTGTCCAATCACCTGTCTCCCCTGGGGCGTCACCCTACAAATGGCTACTTTTGAACAAAAATAAACATCCCTTCAGTTCCACTTAAAAACCATTAACAAAGACATAATCCTAATACACTACAACTCACTGAAAGCTATCTGTTCCACTCTGGTTATATATCCTATTCTACTCACTAAAGGTTTCCTTTCCACTCTGGTTAAATATACTTCTCTATTCACTAAAAGGTATCTGTTCCACTCTGATTAGATATCCAACTGTACTCACTGAAAGCTATCTGTTCCACTCTGGTTAGATATCCTACTGTACTCACTAAAAGCTATCTGTTCCACTCTGGTTAGATATCCTACTGTACTCACTAAAAGCTATCTGTTCCACTCTGGTTAGATATCCGACTGTACTCACTAAAAGGTATCTGTTCCACTCTGGTTATATATCCTACTGTACTCACTAAAAGGTATCTGTTCCACTCTGGTTAGATATGCTACTGTACTCACTAAAAGGTATGTGTTCCACTCTGGTTATATATCCTACTCTACTCACAAAAATGTTCCCTTTCCACTCTGGTTAGATATCCTACTGTACTCACTAAAAGGTAACTGTTCCACTCTGATTAGAAATTCTACTGTACTCACTAAAAGGTAACTGTTCCACTCTGATTAGATATTCTACTGTACTCACTAAAAGCTATCTGTTCCAATCTACAGGAATGTACAGTATGACAGAGCTACTTTGTGTTTATGTGGCTGAAAACACAACAGAGGTCTTTTGATTCCTCTTCCTCCTCCTCACCTCTGTAACCCCACCCAACCAGGAAGCTCAGACAGCTCCAGTCCCATCCCCCCTGGCTTTCCCTGTGACAAGGTCACGTGTATGTAGCCCCCTACTCTCTATGGAGCCAAAAGCAAACTAGACAATGACTGGGAGCCCCTGTGAGATTATAGACTGGTCTGTCTGCTGTCTGTATGGGACTTTCACCTACTCCTACATTGACCTGCTCAGAAGACCGTACGCTCTACCTTCTGTAGCGCCTTACGGTCAGATGCAGAGCAGTTGCAATACCAGGCAGTGATGCAACTGGTCAGGATGCTCTCGATGGTGCAGCTGTATAACCTTTTGAGGAACTGGGGACCCATGCCAAATCTTTTCAGTCTCCTGAGGGGGAAATGGTGTTGTCGTGCCCTCTTCACAACTGTCATGGTGTGTTTGGACCATGATTGGTGATGTGGACACCAGGGAACTTGAAACTCTCAACCCGCTCAACTTCAGCCCTGTCGATGTTAATGGGGGCCTGTTCGGCCCTCCTTTTCCTATAGTCCACGATCAGCTCCTTTGTGTTGCTCACATTAAGGGAGAGGTAGTGCGTACTGCCCAGTACATCAATTTGGCCAAGATTCCAGACATCCAGGACCTATGTACTAGACAATGTCAGAGGAAGGCCCAAAAAATTGTCAAACACACAAGTCACCCAAGCCATAGACTGTTCTCCCAGCTACAGCATGGCAAGCGGTACCGGAGCGCCAAGTCTATAACCAAAAGTGTCCTTAACAGCTTCTTCCCCCAAGCCATAAGACTGCTGAACAATTAATCAACTGGCCACCCAGACTATTTACATTTCTCTTAACTCTATTTCTTGAACTGCATTGTTGGTTAAGGGCTTGTAAGTAAGCACTTCACGGTAAGGTCTACACATGTGGTATTCGGCGCATGTGATGAATAAAAATTATTTGATTTGAGAGCGAAGAACATGTAGAATATAGAATATGGAGGCAATCTAGAATATAACATTAAAATGAGTAATGCTAAGGCAGGGAGCAGGGACATATAGCATTTTATTTCAAATCAGAAACAGAAGCCAGTTTCCAACAAATATTGTGCAGAAATCACTTCATTGGCCAGAAAGGGGGACACCTCCCCACGCCCATGAGATAAGAAATGTATCAAATAAATGTGTAATAAACCATATAAAGGCAACATTCAAACAACACATTTAGTTAAAAAACTAGCAACACATTTAGTTAAACAACTAGCAACACATTTAGTTAAACAACTAGCAACACATTTAGTTAAACAACTAGCAACACATTTAGATAAACAACTAGCAACACATTTAGTTAAACAACTAGCAACACATTTAGATAAACAATTAGCAACACATTTAGTTGCCAATTAGCAACACATTTAGTTAAACAACTAGCAACACATTTAGTTAAACAACTAGCAACACATTTAGTTAAACAACTAGCAACTACATTTCTGTATAAAACTCTTTGATCGATTTTGAAATAAAAATAACTGCTTCATGGTAATTCATGTATTGTCATTAATACCTGCTTCATGGTCATTGGTCATTCACGTATTGCCGTTAATAAATGGTTCATGGTCATTGGTCATTCATGTATTGTCATTCACAGGAGCATACAGTAGTTGTTATCTGAAATACAACAGAAATGAGCTAAATCACACCTTTTTCAGTTCCTCTTAGCAACAAATATACAAGCAAAGATTTGTGTTAGTGATTAGTTGTTGAAAAATACAAACAGGAGCTGATGAAATTTGGGGAAGTAAAAAAATTATTGGCTTTTTTTCTATGAAATTTAAATAGGATTATTTCTAAGTAATTTCAGATGAATCAGAGAAAGTCCACTCCAGACAGAGCATTTAAAAGGACTTCATCACAATTGTCTTAACAAATCTCAAAAACGACAAATTCAATACCTCAAAATATGTGTCAACATTACATCTGCATAAACACAAGATTCTACATCAACCTCTGATCTCACGCTTCAGTCTGAGGTTTCAGTTTAGCCCACAGTCTGTCCCAGAATGCCTGGTGCTGATTGGGGTCTTGGGGCCAGTCCAGATAGGTCCTGGTCTTCACCAGGCGAGCCAGCCTGTGGTGGGCAGACAGCTGGCGAGGGGGGATCTTCTCCAGGAAGACCAGGAGGATGACGTCCCTTTGCTCCACCTGCAGCCTGGAGGTGGCCAGCTTCATCTCCAGGGAGCACCAGTTACTGCGCAAGTAGTGGCGGCTGACTAGGCAGAGGGTGTGGCGGCTCTGGTAGAGGCTGTCTGTGATGTTCTCCACAATGTCCTTCCCCAGCTGGAAGTCCCTGCTGTGCAGACACAGGCGCAGGAAAGGAGGACCCCTCTGCTCCAAATTGGGAAGCAGGTCCTCCACCACCCAGTGTTCGTCCTTCCCGCTGTAGGAGACAAACGCATCGTAGTGGTAGCGCCCCCTGGTGTTGGATCGCATGGCCTCCGACAGCCAGCCAAGGGTGATGTGGTAGAGGGGGAGGAGGTAGGGGCCGGCCAGGTTGTGAACCAACACCACCAGCATGAAGAACAGGACTCCCAGACCAGTCGCAGCAAAGAGCACAAAGTCCACCTCTGTTGAGCAGTTGTCTTCTGTGTACTTTACAAAATTAGGTGTGTCTATTCCGTTGTCCGACAAGCATATCAAATCCTCCAGAGCATACATAACTGGATGTGAATACGGAGAAAGCATGATCACCTCAACTTGCCTGTACCCCTTGGCCCATGTAATGAGCCAAGCATTGTCACAACTGCAAAACATCTGAAACTTAAAAAGTATCAAATACTTAAGGCTAGAGAGAGGTTCAGTAAAGCTGTAGAATACATTATAAATGTTCTCGATATGCAAATACAATGTTTTCAAAGATTTTAAGTCTTTAGTTAAACTCCCCTCCAAAGAATAAATCCTGCAGTTATAAAGTTCCAGAACCTCCAGTTTGGTCAGGTTGTGAAAAATGATGTTGGCAGAACGCTGTATTAAAAGATCCACCCGTCTTAGAGCCAGTTTCCTCAGGTGAATCAGCTGATTAATTGATGTCAAATCAACACTTTTAGCTGAAAGCTTAGATCTGTAGTCAAATGTCTCCACAGACGTGAAGTACTTTCCCATGAATTCAGATCCACAAAGGAATTCTTCAGCATCAGTATTAAGATGGGTTACGGACTGAAAGAAAGGTCTGTCACAGTCTTCAAATGAAACCGTCTGGCCTTTGACCTGGAGACTCAGGTTCTGTTTAGATGTGATGTTACTGCCGATAGTCAACAGCATCGGCCTCATAGCTGAACTAATGTACAGATGACTCAGCTGACTCAGAACGCCACCAAATATAAGTGTCAGATTCAGCTTGATCACAGGTTCTGTTAGTGGATTGTGCACTTGCCCGAGAAACACTTGTTTTAGAGACGTGAGGTGTGTGAAAGACATTGCCTCAATGTTGTGAATAAGTGGATTGTTCCTGAGGTCTAAACGTGTCAAACTACTTAAACCAAAAAATGTGTTTGCATGGATCTGTGTTATGTTGTTTCTTGTAATGTTTAAGGACTCCAGATTTGTCAATCCCAGGAAAGCAAAGTCTTCAATGTTTGAAATAAAATTATGTGTTAAATCCAGGTACTGCAGTTTAACAAGACAGCTAAATTGTTTTGCAAAAAGTATTTGTGGATTGTTCAACTCTAAAGTGAGTTTTGTTAACCATGTGATTGATTGTTTTTGGCAGGAGCATATATCAAATATGTTATCTGTCAGGCCATCTATTGTTAATTGATTAAGGTTTTTGAGACTGGAAATGAAATTCCATTTCAAATGGGGAGTAGGATAGATGGCTCCAGGTCCAGATAAATGCATATATTCTAGCCCAATGCACAATTCAACACTGGACATAGAGAGGCTGCTTGTATTGGCAATGTTTAAATATATTTGCTTGATTGAAAGCAAAAACACGACATTACAGATACTTTCAATATCAATGTCATTGCTACCAAAGCAACTGAAGTACTGGATTTGCTTAATCCCAGAAAGGGGAAGGCGCAGTAGGACTTCCTGGCTGAAATCTGCATTTAAAATAGTCAGGTTCTGGAGCCAAGCCATTGCACCTTCCTCTATATGTGTTATTTCATCAAATAATAAGTCAACTCTTGTTAGATTGTTAAAAACAGATGTCACGTTTTGGTTGTTGTTGGAGCAGTTTGATTGGTTTAACGATTGTATCTCTGGTGCGTTTACACGTATCTTTATAAGTGACTTTATATTCATTATTCTGCATAGTATCTCTGACAAATCCTCTTCACAGGGTTCACCAATGCTGAATATTTGTAACTGAGGGATGCCATGGAAAACATCTGGGGCCATTGCTCTTAACCTGTAACCCTGTATATACAAATGACTTAACTTAACTAGATCTCTGAATGTATGAGGCCCAATATGACAATCACAGCACCCAGAGCCCATTACCCATTTACCTATCAAGTACATGTGTTCCAGATTTGGAAGGTGGCTATTCCCAGTTGGAAGGATTTGAGCAAAACAGCCGTCAATGTACAGGTACACCAGATCCTGAAACTGAGAGAAAAAGCCAAGAGACATGGATCTATTTTCGCCATGTGTCATAGTTATGCAGAGGTTATTGATATTAGGGGGAAGTCCAAGTAGATCTTCCTCGATGGCTGTAACTTCTTCACAGGCAGCAGTGTAATGTTCTTCATGATGACGTAGGTAGGTGCAGGTCCAGGTGGCAAAGTCTCCCAAGTCTTCACCACTGTCATAAATCTGGCACTTGGGATGCATCCATCCGCTAGCACTCTGAATCCACAGGAACAGGACTGCAGGGTGGGAAAACATACCTCTCATCTCTCCTGGCGTCAGTCAAATCTACTGAGATAATTGTCAGAATAGTTTGGTTCCGGTTGATATCTGTAGAACGTTGGTTTGATACAGTAACACCCTTCAGAATGCTGCAAACAGTATGGAGTCGTTCTACTTCTTCTTGTTTGTCAGATTGGTTCCTCCTTGGTAACTAACAGCAGCTCATACCTTTCAGTTGTTCCAATATTCTGCCCTTTCACCCTCCAGATGAATTGTATCTCAAGGATACAGGAATAAATATTTAATGTTTAGTTTGGTTCCAAAAGTAAATAAATAATAAAATGTCCCACAGTCAATGAAGAAATTAATGCAGAGCTGCAACGTGTTCTCTGACCATCACAGATGATGTCTGCAAATGTTCGAGGAGCAGCATCCTGTTTGTACAGCACAGTCACACCGTATGTTAGACAGCTTGTGAAAGTCTATTTTTACCTGTTTTTACGGTTCTCTCTTTCAGTTCCTGAAAAGAAACGTACTGTCTTTAAGAAATACAATTTACATGAAGGACCTGTTTGGATCTGATAGATTTCAGAAGACAGATGAGTCTAACTAAAATATCTAAAGATTGTAACGAAACGTTAGGGGCTCCCGAGTGGAGCAGAGGTCTAAGGCACTACATCTCAGTTTAAGAGGGTCACTAGAGACGCCGGTTCGATCCCGGACTGTATCACAACCGGCTGTGATTGGGAGTCCCATAGGGGAGTGCACAATTGGCCCATCGTCGTTAGGGTAGGGTTTGGACGGGGTAGGGGGGCTGTTAATGTAAATGAGAATTTATTCTTAACTCACTTGCCTAGTTAAATAAAGGTAAAATATGAATTTTAATACAGTACTTAATATTTTTTCTAACTTTACTAATTTCTCTAGTAAATATCAAAATAGGAAGTGGGTAACTTCTTTAATGAAGTTGTGCTGTTGACATCATTATTATAAAAAATATTATTAGTATTGTTATTATTACTATTATTGTTATTATTATTATTACTACTACTGTTGTTATTATTGCTGTTTTTATTATTATATTTACTATAAGGTAACTATTCCACAAAGGTAACTATTCCACAACTATTCCTACTGTACTGACTAAAAGCTATCTGTTCCACTGTGATTATATATACTACTGTACTCACTAAAAGGTATGTGTTCCACTCTGGTTATATATATCCTACTGTACTCACTAAAAGGTATCTGTTCCACTCTGATTAGATATCCTACTGTACTCACTAAAATGTATCTGTTCCACTCTGGTTATATATCCTACTGTACTCACTAAAAGGTAACTTTCCCACTCTGGTTATATATACAACTGTACTCACTAAAATCTGTCTGTTACACTCTGGTTAGCTAACTAAATGTACTCACTAAAATGTATCTGTTCCACTCTGATTAGATATCCTACTCTACTCACTAAAAGCTGTTTTACACTCTGGTTAGATATTCTACTGTACTCACTAAAAGCTATCTGTTCCACTCTGGTTAGATATCCTACTGTACTCACTGAAAGCTATCTGTTCCACTCTGGTTAGATATCATACTGTACTCACTAAAGGTTTCCTTTCCACTCTGGTTAGATATGCTACTGTACTCACTGAAAGCTATCTGTTCCACTCTGGTTAGATATCATACTGTACTCACTAAAATGTTCCCTTTCCACTTTGATTAAATATACTACTGTATTCACTAAAAGCTATCTGTTCCACTCAGGTTAGATATCCTACTGTACTCACTAAAAGGTAACTGTTCCACTCTGATTAGATATCCTACTGTATTCACTAAAAGCTATCTGTTCCACTCAGGTTAGATATCCTACTGTACTCACTAAAAGGTAACTGTTCCACTCTGATTAGATATGCTACTGTACTCACTAAAAGGTAACTGTTCCACTCTGGTTATATACTACTGTACTCACAAAAATGTTCCTTTTCAACTCTGGTTAGATATTCTACTGTACTCACTAAAAGGTATGTTCCACTCTGATTACATATATCCTACTCTACTCACTAAAATGTTTCCTTTCCACTCTGGTTAGATATCCTACTGTACTCTGTCATATCGCGTCGATGCTGGTGATTATTGCTGTCAAACAAAGAGTCTGCTTAGGCTGCACTTTGATTATAAGTTTTATTCATATCACAAGATGTCAGCCTAAGTTTACAGACCCTGCAGGGCTGGAGAACAGTGTTCCAAAGATAATCTGTCTGTTCCAACCCCCTCTGCCTCCAGCCTATACTTATAAAGAATGCAAAAATATGGGTTGCTCCCCCTGCTGTCCAATCACCTGTCTCCCCTGGGGCGTCACCCTACAAATGGCTACTTTTGAACAAAAATAAACATCCCTTCAGTTCCACTTAAAAACCATTAACAAAGACATAATCCTAATACACTACCTTCCCCCCTTCGAGACGAACTAAAAGTCTCGAAAACAAACAGAATAGGATTATGACAAGTAACAATTTATCTTACTGAGTATCTTTAACATTAAACCAAAAACATTTTCCTCTAGAGTGTAAATACCTTTCTATGAAATATGAATAAATGTTTATGAAGTGTGAATATATTACTATGAAATATGAACAAATCTTTATGGAGTGTGAGAGCGAAAAACCTGTCTGGCAGCCATCGTTCCAAATATCCATCCATCAATCAAGACAGTAAAATTCTCTCACGGTCCCTCTGCCCCAGGCAACCACCTAGGTACTCCTGATGAATTCATAAATCCTTATAAATGCATTTGAAACTATGATGCAATTAAATACACATGAAAGCCTCAGCAAACAAAATACTATCCAAAATGTCCACTCTAAGGCTGGTCAACCCATCGGACCCTACAGTGGACCTCTATCCCTGCCTAGACTCCATGTCCCTAAGCATTCACGAAATAAACAAAAACATCTAAAATCCCCACATGTATTCAATAACATCAAATATCATTCTACAAAAAGTAATACCTAAGAATATGACACAAATTATGTATTACACATGCAAATATGTCTATATTTCATTGCAGACACTGGAATGTAGTCCACTACACTTCATCTCCTCCGTAGTCTCGACTTCCAATGCATTGTTGATGATGGAATCGGAACATTTCCACCCCTTCCTTGTTCCATCTCCTCCAGTCATTCTCCTTTCATATTGTCCTTTCATATTGTCCTTGTTTGCGTATTTCAATCTCTACATTTCCCCCAAATGCTTCTGGAAGAAAAGAAAAGACCAAACAGTATCTTTTGCAAAACAACACTTTCAAATTAAACATCAATATCAACTAAGAATATATAAAATTATATATAAATGATGTATGAATCACATCATCCTATTTCCCCCCTTTGATTCATAACATCATACTAAAATCACACTAATATTGAAAAAAAAAATTGAAAAATGATCAAATAATCCAAAAGGATATTTATCATCAATACTCCATCCAGTCCCACTTGTCCCTCTTCATCCAGATCAGGAATAGTCAACAACGGCATCTGAGTGTTGTCTCCAGGCATCACAACTCCAACCCATCTTAATATCATAGCTTTCGCAAAGGTCAGTAACAAAGTACAAAAGCAAAACATCACACACAGCGCTATCAGAGCTGCAACTAAAACCTGAACCATCACTGCTCCTACTGGGCCTAACTGATCTTGCAACCAAGTCTTTGCTGACCATCCAGCTCCTTCAGATCTACCAAACGCATCCCTTATATTCTTCAACGCATCTATAACACTCGTGATATTATCGGAACTATCTGGGATCAAAGTATAACTAATATTATCAATATGATCTTCCCAAATGTTACCCCATACCATAGAAAAAGTCCCAGTCCCCACTTCTCTCCTAGACTTATTTTCCAATGGTAGGCTTCAAGACTATGAAATGTCGCCATGTCTCTTTTCACCCTATTTTCAACCCTAGCTTCAGATTTATCTGTGTCCGGTGCTACCCCTCTTTTAATGGTAAAAGCCTCATATGGAAGCTTCAACGTTGACATGTAACAACATCCTGTCCATCCATAGGGTAAGAATATATACGCTTTATCACCACAAACCCTCCAAATATCTCTAAACTTCCCAATAGTCACATTGTCAGGCAAAAGCTAATCTTTCACCATCAAAGTCCTGCTCTTCTTACTAACTGGAACGTAAAAAGTAACATTATATTTCTCATTACTACCCTTAAGGTCATGCTTACCCAAAGTCATCATATAATCATCACAATCTGATATTCCCATGAACATACCCCTTCCATCATATGTTTTATTAGAACAAAAACAACTTTTAGCCCTCACTGGTTTCACCTCCAATGCTTCAGGGTTCGCTGTTACCTGATTTTCCTTCCCATCTAACAAATTCACATAGGTTAATTCACTTAACCCAATAACACCTAAACCTAGGCTTAAACAAATGTTTTGACAACGACATTATTTTATCTGTTAATGATTGTTGCTGATACAATAGCCATGACAAAGCATAAGACTGACACATACTTGATAGAGGTCGAGCGACCGTCTCACCACGTGTCTGGTGCTGGAATTCTCAACAGACATGAACCCTCAAGATTCCTCACTGATCTTACAGAATGAGCTAGCTGCTGGAACCAAAGATTCCTACCTGCCCATCCATCTTTAATTTTCACAACAGAAGAATCAAACCCATATGCCTTCCATTTAGTTTCTCTCTTCCCTAACGAGCGGTACTGATCAGATACCTCTCCCTGTCTGTCATTAAAATCAAAGACCTCATCCTGTACCTCCATGATAGTATCCTTCACTATTTCAGATGAATCTATATTGTTCTCTACCACTATCTGCTCTCCTATTTTAACCCTATCCTTACTATCATTGACAGCACTCTCCATCCGTACCATAAATTCCTGAGTCCCTCTTGCTACCCCCTTTAATTTCAGAAAAGTTGTTGTCAGTGTCGGTGTCATACTTCCTACATTTGCCATTGCCGTCGTACCATTAATCCCTTCCAAAGTTACCATTAAAGTAGTTGATTTAGTTGTTGTATTAACACCCTTAACTACTTCTAGTGGGAAAGCTACCAATATCCTCTGTGTATTATTTACTGTTGGAGTGGCTACTGTAATATACTTCTCCTGAACTCCTTTGGTGACTGTGGAAGCTTCAACAGACTTCAACTCTTCCATTATAAGCGTCACTTTACGGATTACATAGCCTTTTAACCAATAATTCTTAACCGGAACAAATTTTAATGCTTGCACTAGATAAGTACACATATATTCTCCCTAATCTTCTCTTATCATTCAGCAACGCATACTTTCTCAATGCATCTGCTCCTAACAAATCTATCTTCCCACTAAACTCTAAAATGTCCTTCACCACTGCTCTCTCTCTCTTACTACTAACTTTGAAACTTAGCTTACTGTCTTAGCGTTCCTTCAACCCTAGTTCTCCTAACTTTTTTTAATCTAATCTTTTCTCCTAACCTTTAAAAACCTTTTCCACTGATTTATTCACAAAATCCCTTTACCACCAATTTTTAGAATATGTGATTGGGAAGTCCCCACCTGCTTCTGACTTCTTTACACAGACTTGGCAAACGATCAAACCTCTTTTAGCCTAGTTTGAAATCTCTTTCCCCTCTTGGTGTAGGAATGTAACCAAGAATAACAGTCACCCTTTTAACTTTATTTTTCAGACAGATTGTCTAATAGGCAGTCTAATAGATTCTCATCCTTCCTATGATATTATCTTTTCAAGCAAATATGATTCCCAAAAACCCTACTCTTTTAAAATCTTCTACCAGACAGCCGTCTAGTGTACATCTTATTGTACAGTTCAATTTACACCATGCATCTCTCCCCAACAATGCAATAGGTATATGTTCTAATATTAGTATGTCTATTTTAATTTCTCTTTGATTTTTTATAGCAGAGCTCAATTGGTTCCTTAAGAGTAATTAGCTGTTTTACTACCTCAAATCCCTATCCTAATTAGTTAATTTTACATAGTGAGATGTTTAACCTCTTTAGGCTGAACACAGATAAAAGCTTTTCCACTATTCACCATCACTTCTCATAGTCCTTTTTATTTTCACTTCTTCTCTAATCAGTGCTATCAGCTGACACCCCCCTTCGTATCTTCTAGGCACTCTAGAATTTTTGCTATTTTAAGGGTTCACCTAGAGAACAGGTGATCTTCACTTGCTCCTTTATCTTCCTCAGAAATGTCCTCTGTTGTTTCCTCCTGGCGCATTTCACTAACAGGTAAAGTGACCAACCTGTCCACAATTATAACACTCTTCTGAATGTTGCTGGAAGTGTGGCTGAAATCTTCCTCCTCCTTCTAAGCCTTCTCGTCCTCTTCCTCTCCAATTCTGTGTCTGTCCAGAAACAGGCTGTGGATATGAAACAACTGGTACCGTCCTTGGTGGCTGGTACAATTGCATTTGACCTTGTTCAGTTGAAGCTGTAGCAGTGATTGTTGATTTGGTTCACTCTGATTCTTCATAACCAAAGCTTGTTTCTTCTCCTTCTCCACCAGTTGTATTTGATTGAGTTTTCTGAGAGTTTCTTGATCCTGTTCTTTCTTGTTGTTGACATATCAGTATTCTTCAACAGCTTATATTCTAAGTTTTGCCCTCGAAATATCATCTTCCATCATCTTCTTACTAGTGGCCTTTTTCCTTGGCCTCAATGTATTCTTCTCCTAGTTTCCAGACATCTCGGTTTTTCTTACTTCTGGAGTTTTGGATTCATCTTTCTGGTCGTTTCTGCTTGTCCTCTCTCTATTATTCGTTCATCTTCATCTCTGATGCAATAATCACCCTCCTGGATGATCCCTGGAAGCTGAGGATAAACATCCCTAAGCTCTACTTCCTTCTCATAAGGTGGGGGTCTTTTTGCTGAATCCGTATGTGAGAAAGGTGTACTAACTTCTGCCATTAGTTTTTCTGTCACCTTTCCTTGTTTCACAATTTTCTCTATACCTTTGTTTATCTTATCGCTAGAATCTTTTATCAGTTTTTGTTTGAGAATGAAGGACAACTTAAGAACACCCAGCTCTCTGTCTCTTTTCTTTACGTAGTTCCCTTTTTTCCCTTCTTTTGTCCTGCTTTATGAATTGACAGAAGCACTTTCATTATGTTGATGACGTCAGGGTTAAGATTCCCTCTACTAGCTATGGTTTGTTCAATGTCAGGCCAACTTTTGTTTCATTTGCCGGATAACCTAGCAATACTTTAGTTAAAGGATTACTATTTTGTACTATATCAACAGGTGTAATTACCTTCATAGCCTTGATGTCGTTTTTCCCCATTGTAACAACCCTTTTATATTCCTTTATTGTGAATTATTTTATTTTAGACTATATAGCATATGGCTTCCCCCCTTTAATTATTAATATAACCTAAACAACAAACCCAAAAAAAAAAAAAAATTTTTTTTTTTTTCTAAATCAATCAACAATAATATGAATATCCAAAATTCTATATAAAAAAAAAATCCATTTTTTTTTTTACTTAAAATAAATCAATTAAAAAATAAATTAAAAATGATGTATATTTAAAACAATTTTTTATTTCCATATCCTATTTTACCAATTTATCAATTAGTGGCTATCTTACCACAACCCATCTGGAAAATAAATGCAAGTAGTCACCTTCAGACTACCATACCCATAAACAAAGCCTTCTAACCCTACAACACTACAATACCCATAAACCCCCTTGCTCTATAAGCACCTAATTATCTTAATTTTACAGAATAATGTCAGTCCTCGATTCCCAACACAACTCTAATCAAGCCAAGTGATGCACAGAAACTCCAAAATGCAAATTTTTTATGAATAAGTATTTGCCAAGCCTCTGTGAAATTGTCATAACATCAAATATCCTGTAGGGGAAGATTTTGTAAACAGAACAGCACCAAAAAAAAAAACTTTTGACTCGATCCTCTGTCGCGTCACGTGATGTATACGTCAGCACCTCTCTTTCTTTCTCTCTCTCTCCTCTCCTCTCGCCCCATCGTTCCTCTCATATGACAAAAGAACAGAGACACATAAAAATAATTTGGCAGTCTTTGCAGTCACTGAGTCACTTCAACCATTCAATATTCCTCCACTCCCATTCGCTCTAAGAATCAACTCAGGACTAAATAGCTCAATAACATTTATTTTTATTTTAATCCGTCATTTTATTTTATTTATTTTAATCCGTCAACATATATCTAATTTATAAATGTAATAGATCTCAACAAATAGTTTCATTTTCAAACAACAGCCGACGTAACAACTAGAAGATTCCCTTCGTTTTAAAATCTCTTCTCTTTGTCTGTGTCTGTTTCTCTGTCTCCCCCTGCAGCACAGTCCAACAGAAGTATGACCGATTTACCCAAAATCCCCCTCGTTGTAGTTTTAGTAAAATCCCGTGTTGTAGTTTAGTACCGTAAAATCAAACGTGTCATAATCTCGTGCCGTAAACTCCCACGTGTCGTAACCTAGTGTAGTAAAATCACACGCAGGCGCAATACATTCAAAAATACGATTTCATCGTGGAAGGGAAATTATCAGTTCTCTCCCCAACCCAAACACACAGTTAACAGTCCTGCTGTAACTCAGTTTTCCCCTCATAGTCAAACAACATTTAACAGAGCTCACAACGCATAGAACCTGAATTCTACACACACACAAACATAATTTAAGGGGCTTTATTCCATCGCAATGGCCCTCTAAGGTCACACGTTAGCATGTAGCATGGCGCATATTAGCATTAGCATTTAGCATTAGCATGTATCTAACATGTGGCTTGCAACACGTAACAATATAACCTGCATTGTGCCTAAATTATTTTTCCTTTACCACTAACTTTATGCTGCCGTGAGTTCATGGATATCCTATGAGTTACATCAAACAAAATGCTTCGTCAACCACCCGCTGAGCGGTAACATGCAATAGAATATATTCGAAAAACCCCAGTCCCAGACTGACCTTCAACACCTAATGCGTTAGAGGATTTTATTGGCCCATCCTATGATGGCCTCGTTTCGAGGTCTTATCAGATTCACAATGCCCTAATTGTATACGTATATCTGCCTTATTCATCTGCCTTTATTCACTACCATCAATTGCTCTACAATTTCAGAATAATTATGACAGACCCTTAGTCGACCGCAATAACACCACATCAGCACAAACCCAAGTAATTTACATGGTACACCCTTCCAATGCCCCCCAATGAGTCATCTCGCGACTCAGGAATGGAACAAAGAACGATGCAGACAGATCCCGGACGAGCCCCCAGTTGTCGTATCGCGTCGATGCTGGTGATTATTGCTGTCAAACAAAGAGTCCGCTTAGGCTGCACTTTGATTATAAGTTTTATTAATATCACAAGATGTCAGCATAAGTTTACAGACCCTGCAGGGCTGGAGAACAGATAATCTGTCTGTTCCAACCCCCTCTGCCTCCAGCCTATACTTATAAAGAATGCAAAAATATGGGTTGCTGCCCCTGCTGTCCAATCACCTGTCTCCCCTGGGGCGTCACCCTACAAATGGCTACTTTTGAACAAAAATAAACATCCCTTCAGTTCCACTTAAAAACCATTAACAAAGACATAATCCTAATACACTACAACTCACTGAAAGCTATCTGTTCCACTCTGGTTATATATCCTATTCTACTCACTAAAGGTTTCCTTTCCACTCTGGTTAAATATACTTCTCTATTCACTAAAAGGTATCTGTTCCACTCTGATTAGATATCCAACTGTACTCACTGAAAGCTATCTGTTCCACTCTGGTTAGATATCCTACTGTACTCACTAAAAGCTATCTGTTCCACTCTGGTTAGATATCCTACTGTACTCACTAAAAGCTATCTGTTCCACTCTGGTTAGATATCCGACTGTACTCACTAAAAGGTATCTGTTCCACTCTGGTTATATATCCTACTGTACTCACTAAAAGGTATCTGTTCCACTCTGGTTAGATATGCTACTGTACTCACTAAAAGGTATGTGTTCCACTCTGGTTATATATCCTACTCTACTCACAAAAATGTTCCCTTTCCACTCTGGTTAGATATCCTACTGTACTCACTAAAAGGTAACTGTTCCACTCTGATTAGAAATTCTACTGTACTCACTAAAAGGTAACTGTTCCACTCTGATTAGATATTCTACTGTACTCACTAAAAGCTATCTGTTCCAATCTACAGGAATGTACAGTATGACAGAGCTACTTTGTGTTTATGTGGCTGAAAACACAACAGAGGTCTTTTGATTCCTCTTCCTCCTCCTCACCTCTGTAACCCCACCCAACCAGGAAGCTCAGACAGCTCCAGTCCCATCCCCCCTGGCTTTCCCTGTGACAAGGTCACGTGTATGTAGCCCCCTACTCTCTATGGAGCCAAAAGCAAACTAGACAATGACTGGGAGCCCCTGTGAGATTATAGACTGGTCTGTCTGCTGTCTGTATGGGACTTTCACCTACTCCTACATTGACCTGCTCAGAAGACCGTACGCTCTACCTTCTGTAGCGCCTTACGGTCAGATGCAGAGCAGTTGCAATACCAGGCAGTGATGCAACTGGTCAGGATGCTCTCGATGGTGCAGCTGTAGAACCTTTTGAGGAACTGGGGACCCATGCCAAATCTTTTCAGTCTCCTGAGGGGGAAATGGTGTTGTCGTGCCCTCTTCACAACTGTCTTGGTGTGTTTGGACCATGATTGGTGATGTGGACACCAAGGAACTTGAAACTCTCAACCCGCTCCACTTCAGCCCTGTCGATGTTAATGGGGGCCTGTTCGGCCCTCCTTTTCCTATAGTCCACGATCAGCTCCTTTGTGTTGCTCACATTAAGGGAGAGGTAGTGCGTACTGCCCAGTACATCAATTTGGCCAAGATTCCAGACATCCAGGACCTATGTACTAGACAATGTCAGAGGAAGGCCCAAAAAATTGTCAAACACACAAGTCACCCAAGCCATAGACTGTTCTCCCAGCTACAGCATGGCAAGCGGTACCGGAGCGCCAAGTCTATAACCAAAAGTGTCCTTAACAGCTTCTTCCCCCAAGCCATAAGACTGCTGAACAATTAATCAACTGGCCACCCAGACTATTTACATTTCTCTTAACTCTATTTCTTGAACTGCATTGTTGGTTAAGGGCTTGTAAGTAAGCACTTCACGGTAAGGTCTACACATGTGGTATTCGGCGCATGTGATGAATAAAATATTATTTGATTTGAGAGCGAAGAACATGTAGAATATAGAATATGGAGGCAATCTAGAATATAACATTAAAATGAGTAATGCTAAGGCAGGGAGCAGGGACATATAGCATTTTATTTCAAATCAGAAACAGAAGCCAGTTTCCAACAAATATTGTGCAGAAATCACTTCATTGGCCAGAAAGGGGGACACCTCCCCACGCCCATGAGATAAGAAATGTATCAAATAAATGTGTAATAAACCATATAAAGGCAACATTCAAACAACACATTTAGTTAAAAAACTAGCAACACATTTAGTTAAACAACTAGCAACACATTTAGTTAAACAACTAGCAACACATTTAGTTAAACAACTAGCAACACATTTAGATAAACAACTAGCAACACATTTAGTTAAACAACTAGCAACACATTTAGATAAACAATTAGCAACACATTTAGTTGCCAATTAGCAACACATTTAGTTAAACAACTAGCAACACATTTAGTTAAACAACTAGCAACACATTTAGTTAAACAACTAGCAACTACATTTCTGTATAAAACTCTTTGATCGATTTTGAAATAAAAATAACTGCTTCATGGTAATTCATGTATTGTCATTAATACCTGCTTCATGGTCATTGGTCATTCACGTATTGCCGTTAATAAATGGTTCATGGTCATTGGTCATTCATGTATTGTCATTCACAGGAGCATACAGTAGTTGTTATCTGAAATACAACAGAAATGAGCTAAATCACACCTTTTTCAGTTCCTCTTAGCAACAAATATACAAGCAAAGATTTGTGTTAGTGATTAGTTGTTGAAAAATACAAACAGGAGCTGATGAAATTTGGGGAAGTAAAAAAATTATTGGCTTTTTTTCTATGAAATTTAAATAGGATTATTTCTAAGTAATTTCAGATGAATCAGAGAAAGTCCACTCCAGACAGAGCATTTAAAAGGACTTCATCACAATTGTCTTAACAAATCTCAAAAACGACAAATTCAATACCTCAAAATATGTGTCAACATTACATCTGCATAAACACAAGATTCTACATCAACCTCTGATCTCACGCTTCAGTCTGAGGTTTCAGTTTAGCCCACAGTCTGTCCCAGAATGCCTGGTGCTGATTGGGGTCTTGGGGCCAGTCCAGATAGGTCCTGGTCTTCACCAGGCGAGCCAGCCTGTGGTGGGCAGACAGCTGGCGAGGGGGGATCTTCTCCAGGAAGACCAGGAGGATGACGTCCCTTTGCTCCACCTGCAGCCTGGAGGTGGCCAGCTTCATCTCCAGGGAGCACCAGTTACTGCGCAAGTAGTGGCGGCTGACTAGGCAGAGGGTGTGGCGGCTCTGGTAGAGGCTGTCTGTGATGTTCTCCACAATGTCCTTCCCCAGCTGGAAGTCCCTGCTGTGCAGACACAGGCGCAGGAAAGGAGGACCCCTCTGCTCCAAATTGGGAAGCAGGTCCTCCACCACCCAGTGTTCGTCCTTCCCGCTGTAGGAGACAAACGTATCGTAGTGGTAGCGCCCCCTGGTGTTGGATCGCATGGCCTCCGACAGCCAGCCAAGGGTGATGTGGTAGAGGGGGAGGAGGTAGGGGCCGGCCAGGTTGTGAACCAACACCACCAGCATGAAGAACAGGACTCCCAGACCAGTCGCAGCAAAGAGCACAAAGTCCACCTCTGTTGAGCAGTTGTCTTCTGTGTACTTTACAAAATTAGGTGTGTCTATTCCGTTGTCCGACAAGCATATCAAATCCTCCAGAGCATACATAACTGGATGTGAATACGGAGAAAGCATGATCACCTCAACTTGCCTGTACCCCTTGGCCCATGTAATGAGCCAAGCATTGTCACAACTGCAAAACATCTGAAACTTAAAAAGTATCAAATACTTAAGGCTAGAGAGAGGTTCAGTAAAGCTGTAGAATACATTATAAATGTTCTCGATATGCAAATACAATGTTTTCAAAGATTTTAAGTCTTTAGTTAAACTCCCCTCCAAAGAATAAATCCTGCAGTTATAAAGTTCCAGAACCTCCAGTTTGGTCAGGTTGTGAAAAATGATGTTGGCAGAACGCTGTATTAAAAGATCCACCCGTCTTAGAGCCAGTTTCCTCAGGTGAATCAGCTGATTAATTGATGTCAAATCAACACTTTTAGCTGAAAGCTTAGATCTGTAGTCAAATGTCTCCACAGACGTGAAGTACTTTCCCATGAATTCAGATCCACAAAGGAATTCTTCAGCATCAGTATTAAGATGGGTTACGGACTGAAAGAAAGGTCTGTCACAGTCTTCAAATGAAACCGTCTGGCCTTTGACCTGGAGACTCAGGTTCTGTTTAGATGTGATGTTACTGCCGATAGTCAACAGCATCGGCCTCATAGCTGAACTAATGTACAGATGACTCAGCTGACTCAGAACGCCACCAAATATAAGTGTCAGATTCAGCTTGATCACAGGTTCTGTTAGTGGATTGTGCACTTGCCCGAGAAACACTTGTTTTAGAGACCTGAGGTGTGTGAAAGACATTGCCTCAATGTTGTGAATAAGTGGATTGTTCCTGAGGTCTAAACGTGTCAAACTACTTAAACCAAAAAATGTGTTTGCATGGATCTGTGTTATGTTGTTTCTTGTAATGTTTAAGGACTCCAGATTTGTCAATCCCAGGAAAGCAAAGTCTTCAATGTTTGAAATAAAATTATGTGTTAAATCCAGGTACTGCAGTTTAACAAGACAGCTAAATTGTTTTGCAAAAAGTATTTGTGGATTGTTCAACTCTAAAGTGAGTTTTGTTAACCATGTGATTGATTGTTTTTGGCAGGAGCATATATCAAATATGTTATCTGTCAGGCCATCTATTGTTAATTGATTAAGGTTTTTGAGACTGGAAATGAAATTCCATTTCAAATGGGGAGTAGGATAGATGGCTCCAGGTCCAGATAAATGCATATATTCTAGCCCAATGCACAATTCAACACTGGACATAGAGAGGCTGCTTGTATTGGCAATGTTTAAATATATTTGCTTGATTGAAAGCAAAAACACGACATTACAGATACTTTCAATATCAATGTCATTGCTACCAAAGCAACTGAAGTACTGGATTTGCTTAATCCCAGAAAGGGGAAGGCGCAGTAGGACTTCCTGGCTGAAATCTGCATTTAAAATAGTCAGGTTCTGGAGCCAAGCCATTGCACCTTCCTCTATATGTGTTATTTCATCAAATAATAAGTCAACTCTTGTTAGATTGTTAAAAACAGATGTCACGTTTTGGTTGTTGTTGGAGCAGTTTGATTGGTTTAACGATTGTATCTCTGGTGCGTTTACACGTATCTTTATAAGTGACTTTATATTCATTATTCTGCATAGTATCTCTGACAAATCCTCTTCACAGGGTTCACCAATGCTGAATATTTGTAACTGAGGGATGCCATGGAAAACATCTGGGGCCATTGCTCTTAACCTGTAACCCTGTATATACAAATGACTTAACTTAACTAGATCTCTGAATGTATGAGGCCCAATATGACAATCACAGCACCCAGAGCCCATTACCCATTTACCTATCAAGTACATGTGTTCCAGATTTGGAAGGTGGCTATTCCCAGTTGGAAGGATTTGAGCAAAACAGCCGTCAATGTACAGGTACACCAGATCCTGAAACTGAGAGAAAAAGCCAAGAGACATGGATCTATTTTCGCCATGTGTCATAGTTATGCAGAGGTTATTGATATTAGGGGGAAGTCCAAGTAGATCTTCCTCGATGGCTGTAACTTCTTCACAGGCAGCAGTGTAATGTTCTTCATGATGACGTAGGTAGGTGCAGGTCCAGGTGGCAAAGTCTCCCAAGTCTTCACCACTGTCATAAATCTGGCACTTGGGATGCATCCATCCGCTAGCACTCTGAATCCACAGGAACAGGACTGCAGGGTGGGAAAACATACCTCTCATCTCTCCTGGCGTCAGTCAAATCTACTGAGATAATTGTCAGAATAGTTTGGTTCCGGTTGATATCTGTAGAACGTTGGTTTGATACAGTAACACCCTTCAGAATGCTGCAAACAGTATGGAGTCGTTCTACTTCTTCTTGTTTGTCAGATTGGTTCCTCCTTGGTAACTAACAGCAGCTCATACCTTTCAGTTGTTCCAATATTCTGCCCTTTCACCCTCCAGATGAATTGTATCTCAAGGATACAGGAATAAATATTTAATGTTTAGTTTGGTTCCAAAAGTAAATAAATAATAAAATGTCCCACAGTCAATGAAGAAATTAATGCAGAGCTGCAACGTGTTCTCTGACCATCACAGATGATGTCTGCAAATGTTCGAGGAGCAGCATCCTGTTTGTACAGCACAGTCACACCGTATGTTAGACAGCTTGTGAAAGTCTATTTTTACCTGTTTTTACGGTTCTCTCTTTCAGTTCCTGAAAAGAAACGTACTGTCTTTAAGAAATACAATTTACATGAAGGACCTGTTTGGATCTGATAGATTTCAGAAGACAGATGAGTCTAACTAAAATATCTAAAGATTGTAACGAAACGTTAGGGGCTCCCGAGTGGAGCAGAGGTCTAAGGCACTACATCTCAGTTTAAGAGGGTCACTAGAGACGCCGGTTCGATCCCGGACTGTATCACAACCGGCTGTGATTGGGAGTCCCATAGGGGAGTGCACAATTGGCCCATCGTCGTTAGGGTAGGGTTTGGACGGGGTAGGGGGGCTGTTAATGTAAATGAGAATTTATTCTTAACTCACTTGCCTAGTTAAATAAAGGTAAAATATGAATTTTAATACAGTACTTAATATTTTTTCTAACTTTACTAATTTCTCTAGTAAATATCAAAATAGGAAGTGGGTAACTTCTTTAATGAAGTTGTGCTGTTGACATCATTATTATAAAAAATATTATTAGTATTGTTATTATTACTATTATTGTTATTATTATTATTACTACTACTGTTGTTATTATTGCTGTTTTTATTATTATATTTACTATAAGGTAACTATTCCACAAAGGTAACTATTCCACAACTATTCCTACTGTACTGACTAAAAGCTATCTGTTCCACTGTGATTATATATACTACTGTACTCACTAAAAGGTATGTGTTCCACTCTGGTTATATATATCCTACTGTACTCACTAAAAGGTATCTGTTCCACTCTGATTAGATATCCTACTGTACTCACTAAAATGTATCTGTTCCACTCTGGTTATATATCCTACTGTACTCACTAAAAGGTAACTTTCCCACTCTGGTTATATATACAACTGTACTCACTAAAATCTGTCTGTTACACTCTGGTTAGCTAACTAAATGTACTCACTAAAATGTATCTGTTCCACTCTGATTAGATATCCTACTCTACTCACTAAAAGCTGTTTTACACTCTGGTTAGATATTCTACTGTACTCACTAAAAGCTATCTGTTCCACTCTGGTTAGATATCCTACTGTACTCACTGAAAGCTATCTGTTCCACTCTGGTTAGATATCATACTGTACTCACTAAAGGTTTCCTTTCCACTCTGGTTAGATATGCTACTGTACTCACTGAAAGCTATCTGTTCCACTCTGGTTAGATATCATACTGTACTCACTAAAATGTTCCCTTTCCACTTTGATTAAATATACTACTGTATTCACTAAAAGCTATCTGTTCCACTCAGGTTAGATATCCTACTGTACTCACTAAAAGGTAACTGTTCCACTCTGATTAGATATCCTACTGTATTCACTAAAAGCTATCTGTTCCACTCAGGTTAGATATCCTACTGTACTCACTAAAAGGTAACTGTTCCACTCTGATTAGATATGCTACTGTACTCACTAAAAGGTAACTGTTCCACTCTGGTTATATACTACTGTACTCACAAAAATGTTCCTTTTCAACTCTGGTTAGATATTCTACTGTACTCACTAAAAGGTATGTTCCACTCTGATTACATATATCCTACTCTACTCACTAAAATGTTTCCTTTCCACTCTGGTTAGATATCCTACTGTACTCTGTCATATCGCGTCGATGCTGGTGATTATTGCTGTCAAACAAAGAGTCTGCTTAGGCTGCACTTTGATTATAAGTTTTATTCATATCACAAGATGTCAGCCTAAGTTTACAGACCCTGCAGGGCTGGAGAACAGTGTTCCAAAGATAATCTGTCTGTTCCAACCCCCTCTGCCTCCAGCCTATACTTATAAAGAATGCAAAAATATGGGTTGCTCCCCCTGCTGTCCAATCACCTGTCTCCCCTGGGGCGTCACCCTACAAATGGCTACTTTTGAACAAAAATAAACATCCCTTCAGTTCCACTTAAAAACCATTAACAAAGACATAATCCTAATACACTACCTTCCCCCCTTCGAGACGAACTAAAAGTCTCGAAAACAAACAGAATAGGATTATGACAAGTAACAATTTATCTTACTGAGTATCTTTAACATTAAACCAAAAACATTTTCCTCTAGAGTGTAAATACCTTTCTATGAAATATGAATAAATGTTTATGAAGTGTGAATATATTACTATGAAATATGAACAAATCTTTATGGAGTGTGAGAGCGAAAAACCTGTCTGGCAGCCATCGTTCCAAATATCCATCCATCAATCAAGACAGTAAAATTCTCTCACGGTCCCTCTGCCCCAGGCAACCACCTAGGTACTCCTGATGAATTCATAAATCCTTATAAATGCATTTGAAACTATGATGCAATTAAATACACATGAAAGCCTCAGCAAACAAAATACTATCCAAAATGTCCACTCTAAGGCTGGTCAACCCATCGGACCCTACAGTGGACCTCTATCCCTGCCTAGACTCCATGTCCCTAAGCATTCACGAAATAAACAAAAACATCTAAGATCCCCACATGTATTCAATAACATCAAATATCATTCTACAAAAAGTAATACCTAAGAATATGACACAAATTATGTATTACACATGCAAATATGTCTATATTTCATTGCAGACACTGGAATGTAGTCCACTACACTTCATCTCCTCCGTAGTCTCGACTTCCAATGCATTGTTGATGATGGAATCGGAACATTTCCACCCCTTCCTTGTTCCATCTCCTCCAGTCATTCTCCTTTCATATTGTCCTTTCATATTGTCCTTGTTTGCGTATTTCAATCTCTACATTTCCCCCAAATGCTTCTGGAAGAAAAGACCAAACAGTATCTTTTGCAAAACAACACTTTCAAATTAAACATCAATATCAACTAAGAATATAAAAAATTATATATAAATGATGTATGAATCACATCATCCTATTTCCCCCCTTTGATTCATAACATCATACTAAAATCACACTAATATTGAAAAAAAAAATTGAAAAATGATCAAATAATCCAAAAGGATATTTATCATCAATACTCCATCCAGTCCCACTTGTCCCTCTTCATCCAGATCAGGAATAGTCAACAACGGCATCTGAGTGTTGTCTCCAGGCATCACAACTCCAACCCATCTTAATATCATAGCTTTCGCAAAGGTCAGTAACAAAGTACAAAAGCAAAACATCACACACAGCGCTATCAGAGCTGCAACTAAAACCTGAACCATCACTGCTCCTACTGGGCCTAACTGATCTTGCAACCAAGTCTTTGCTGACCATCCAGCTCCTTCAGATCTACCAAACGCATCCCTTATATTCTTCAACGCATCTATAACACTCGTGATATTATCGGAACTATCTGGGATCAAAGTATAACTAATATTATCAATATGATCTTCCCAAATGTTACCCCATACCATAGAAAAAGTCCCAGTCCCCACTTCTCTCCTAGACTTATTTTCCAATGGTAGGCTTCAAGACTATGAAATGTCGCCATGTCTCTTTTCACCCTATTTTCAACCCTAGCTTCAGATTTATCTGTGTCCGGTGCTACCCCTCTTTTAATGGTAAAAGCCTCATATGGAAGCTTCAACGTTGACATGTAACAACATCCTGTCCATCCATAGGGTAAGAATATATACGCTTTATCACCACAAACCCTCCAAATATCTCTAAACTTCCCAATAGTCACATTGTCAGGCAAAAGCTAATCTTTCACCATCAAAGTCCTGCTCTTCTTACTAACTGGAACGTAAAAAGTAACATTATATTTCTCATTACTACCCTTAAGGTCATGCTTACCCAAAGTCATCATATAATCATCACAATCTGATATTCCCATGAACATACCCCTTCCATCATATGTTTTATTAGAACAAAAACAACTTTTAGCCCTCACTGGTTTCACCTCCAATGCTTCAGGGTTCGCTGTTACCTGATTTTCCTTCCCATCTAACAAATTCACATAGGTTAATTCACTTAACCCAATAACACCTAAACCTAGGCTTAAACAAATGTTTTGACAACGACATTATTTTATCTGTTAATGATTGTTGCTGATACAATAGCCATGACAAAGCATAAGACTGACACATACTTGATAGAGGTCGAGCGACCGTCTCACCACGTGTCTGGTGCTGGAATTCTCAACAGACATGAACCCTCAAGATTCCTCACTGATCTTACAGAATGAGCTAGCTGCTGGAACCAAAGATTCCTACCTGCCCATCCATCTTTAATTTTCACAACAGAAGAATCAAACCCATATGCCTTCCATTTAGTTTCTCTCTTCCCTAACGAGCGGTACTGATCAGATACCTCTCCCTGTCTGTCATTAAAATCAAAGACCTCATCCTGTACCTCCATGATAGTATCCTTCACTATTTCAGATGAATCTATATTGTTCTCTACCACTATCTGCTCTCCTATTTTAACCCTATCCTTACTATCATTGACAGCACTCTCCATCCGTACCATAAATTCCTGAGTCCCTCTTGCTACCCCCTTTAATTTCAGAAAAGTTGTTGTCGGTGTCGGTGTCATACTTCCTACATTTGCCATTGCCGTCGTACCATTAATCCCTTCCAAAGTTACCATTAAAGTAGTTGATTTAGTTGTTGTATTAACACCCTTAACTACTTCTAGTGGGAAAGCTACCAATATCCTCTGTGTATTATTTACTGTTGGAGTGGCTACTGTAATATACTTCTCCTGAACTCCTTTGGTGACTGTGGAAGCTTCAACAGACTTCAACTCTTCCATTATAAGCGTCACTTTACGGATTACATAGCCTTTTAACCAATAATTCTTAACCGGAACAAATTTTAATGCTTGCACTAGATAAGTACACATATATTCTCCCTAATCTTCTCTTATCATTCAGCAACGCATACTTTCTCAATGCATCTGCTCCTAACAAATCTATCTTCCCACTAAACTCTAAAATGTCCTTCACCACTGCTCTCTCTCTCTTACTACTAACTTTGAAACTTAGCTTACTGTCTTAGCGTTCCTTCAACCCTAGTTCTCCTAACTTTTTTTAATCTAATCTTTTCTCCTAACCTTTAAAAACCTTTTCCACTGATTTATTCACAAAATCCCTTTACCACCAATTTTTAGAATATGTGATTGGGAAGTCCCCACCTGCTTCTGACTTCTTTACACAGACTTGGCAAACGATCAAACCTCTTTTAGCCTAGTTTGAAATCTCTTTCCCCTCTTGGTGTAGGAATGTAACCAAGAATAACAGTCACCCTTTTAACTTTATTTTTCAGACAGATTGTCTAATAGGCAGTCTAATAGATTCTCATCCTTCCTATGATATTATCTTTTCAAGCAAATATGATTCCCAAAAACCCTACTCTTTTAAAATCTTCTACCAGACAGCCGTCTAGTGTACATCTTATTGTACAGTTCAATTTACACCATGCATCTCTCCCCAACAATGCAATAGGTATATGTTCTAATATTAGTATGTCTATTTTAATTTCTCTTTGATTTTTTATAGCAGAGCTCAATTGGTTCCTTAAGAGTAATTAGCTGTTTTACTACCTCAAATCCCTATCCTAATTAGTTAATTTTACATAGTGAGATGTTTAACCTCTTTAGGCTGAACACAGATAAAAGCTTTTCCACTATTCACCATCACTTCTCATAGTCCTTTTTATTTTCACTTCTTCTCTAATCAGTGCTATCAGCTGACACCCCCCTTCGTATCTTCTAGGCACTCTAGAATTTTTGCTATTTTAAGGGTTCACCTAGAGAACAGGTGATCTTCACTTGCTCCTTTATCTTCCTCAGAAATGTCCTCTGTTGTTTCCTCCTGGCGCATTTCACTAACAGGTAAAGTGACCAACCTGTCCACAATTATAACACTCTTCTGAATGTTGCTGGAAGTGTGGCTGAAATCTTCCTCCTCCTTCTAAACCTTCTCGTCCTCTTCCTCTCCAATTCTGTGTCTGTCCAGAAACAGGCTGTGGATATGAAACAACTGGTACCGTCCTTGGTGGCTGGTACAATTGCATTTGACCTTGTTCAGTTGAAGCTGTAGCAGTGATTGTTGATTTGGTTCACTCTGATTCTTCATAACCAAAGCTTGTTTCTTCTCCTTCTCCACCAGTTGTATTTGATTGAGTTTTCTGAGAGTTTCTTGATCCTGTTCTTTCTTGTTGTTGACATATCAGTATTCTTCAACAGCTTATATTCTAAGTTTTGCCCTCGAAATATCATCTTCCATCATCTTCTTACTAGTGGCCTTTTTCCTTGGCCTCAATGTATTCTTCTCCTAGTTTCCAGACATCTCGGTTTTTCTTACTTCTGGAGTTTTGGATTCATCTTTCTGGTCGTTTCTGCTTGTCCTCTCTCTATTATTCGTTCATCTTCATCTCTGATGCAATAATCACCCTCCTGGATGATCCCTGGAAGCTGAGGATAAACATCCCTAAGCTCTACTTCCTTCTCATAAGGTGGGGGTCTTTTTGCTGAATCCGTATGTGAGAAAGGTGTACTAACTTCTGCCATTAGTTTTTCTGTCGCCTTTCCTTGTTTCACAATTTTCTCTATACCTTTGTTTATCTTATCGCTAGAATCTTTTATCGGTTTTTGTTTGAGAATGAAGGACAACTTAAGAACACCCAGCTCTCTGTCTCTTTTCTTTACGTAGTTCCCTTTTTTCCCTTCTTTTGTCCTGCTTTATGAATTGACAGAAGCACTTTCATTATGTTGATGACGTCAGGGTTAAGATTCCCTCTACTAGCTATGGTTTGTTCAATGTCAGGCCAACTTTTGTTTCATTTGCCGGATAACCTAGCAATACTTTAGTTAAAGGATTACTATTTTGTACTATATCAACAGGTGTAATTACCTTCATAGCCTTGATGTCGTTTTTCCCCATTGTAACAACCCTTTTATATTCCTTTATTGTGAATTATTTTATTTTAGACTATATAGCATATGGCTTCCCCCCTTTAATTATTAATATAACCTAAACAACAAACCCAAAAAAAAAAAAAAAACTTTTTTTTTTCTAAATCAATCAACAAAAATATGAATATCCAAAATTCTATATAAAAAAAAAAATCCATTTTTTTTTTGACTTAAAATAAATCAATTAAAAAATAAATCAAAAATGATGTATATTTAAAACAATTTTTTATTTCCATATCCTATTTTACCAATTTATCAATTAGTGGCTATCTTACCACAACCCATCTGGAAAATAAATGCAAGTAGTCACCTTCAGACTACCATACCCATAAACAAAGCCTTCTAACCCTACAACACTACAATACCCATAAACCCCCTTGCTCTATAAGCACCTAATTATCTTAATTTTACAGAATAATGTCAGTCCTCGATTCCCAACACAACTCTAATCAAGCCAAGTGATGCACAGAAACTCCAAAATGCAAATTTTTTATGAATAAGTATTTGCCAAGCCTCTGTGAAATTGTCATAACATCAAATATCCTGTAGGGGAAGATTTTGTAAACAGAACAGCACCAAAAAAAACAACTTTTGACTCGATCCTCTGTCGCGTCACGTGTATACGTCAGCACCTCTCTTTCTTTCTCTCTCTCTCCTCTCCTCTCGCCCCATCGTTCCTCTCATATGACAAAAGAACAGAGACACATAAAAATAATTTAGCAGTCTATGCAGTCACTGAGTCACTTCAACCATTCAATATTCCTCCACTCCCATTCGCTCTAAGAATCAACTCAGGACTAAATAGCTCAATAACATTTTTATTTATTTTAATCCGTCATTTTATTTTATTTATTTTAATCCGTCAACATATATCTAATTTATAAATGTAATAGATCTCAACAAATAGTTTCATTTTCAAACAACAGCCGACGTAACAACTAGAATATTCCCTTCGTTTTCAAATCTCTTCTCTTTGTCTGTGTCTGTTTCTCTGTCTCCCCCTGCAGCACAGTCCAACAGAAGTATGACCGATTTACCCAAAATCCCCCTCGTTGTAGTTTTAGTAAAATCCCGTGTTGTAGTTTAGTACCGTAAAATCAAACGTGTCATAATCTCGTGCCGTAAACTCCCACGTGTCGTAACCTAGTGTAGTAAAATCACACGCAGGCGCAATACATTCAAAAATACGATTTCATCGTGGAAGGGAAATTATCAGTTCTCTCCCCAACCCAAACACACAGTTAACAGTCCTGCTGTAACTCAGTTTTCCCCTCATAGTCAAACAACATTTAACAGAGCTCACAACGCATAGAACCTGAATTCTACACACACACAAACATAATTTAAGGGGCTTTATTCCATCGCAATGGCCCTCTAAGGTCACACGTTAGCATGTAGCATGGCGCATATTAGCATTTAGCATTAGCATTTAGCATTAGCATGTATCTAACATGTGGCTTGCAACACGTAACAATATAACCTGCATTGTGCCTAAATTATTTTTCCTTTACAACTAACTTTATGCTGCCGTGAGTTCATGGATATCCTATGAGTTACATCAAACAAAATGCTTCGTCAACCACCCGCTGAGCGGTAACATGCAATAGAATATATTTGAAAAACCCCAGTCCCAGACTGACCTTCAACACCTAATGCGTTAGAGGATTTTATTGGCCCATCCTATGATGGCCTCGTTTCGAGGTCTTTTCAGATTCACAATGCCCTAATTGTATACGTATATCTGCCTTATTCATCTGCCTTTATTCACTACCATCAATTGCTCTACAATTTTAGAATAATTATGACAGACCCTTAGTCGACCGCAATAACACCACATCAGCACAAACCCAAGTAATTTACACGGTACACCCTTCCAATGCCCTAATACACTACAACTCACTGAAAGCTATCTGTTCCACTCTGGTTATATACTACTGTACTCACAAAAATGTTCAATTTCCACTTTGATTAGATATCCTACTGTACTCACTGAAAGCTATCTGTTCCACTCTGGTTATATATCCTATTCTACTCACTAAAGGTTTCCTTTCCACTCTGGTTAAATATACTTCTCTATTCACTAAAAGGTATCTGTTCCACTCTGATTAGATATCCAACTGTACTCAGTAAAAGCTATCTGTTCCACTCTGGTTAGATATACTACTGTACTCACTAAAAGGTATCTGTTCCACTCTGGTTAGATATCCTATTCTACTCACTAAAGGTTTCCTTTCCACTCTGGTTAAATATACTTCTCTATTCACGAAAAGGTATCTGTTCCACTCTGATTAGATATCCTACTGTACTCACTAAAAGCAATCTGTTCCACTCTGGTTAGATATACTACTGTACTCACTAAAAGGTATCTGTTCCACTCTGGTTAGATATCCTACTGTACTCACTAAAAGGTATGTGTTCCACTCTGGATAGATATGCTACTATACTCACTAAAAGGTAACTGTTACACTCTGATTAGATATTCTACTGTACTCACTAAAATGTATCTGTTCCACTCTGGTTAGATATCCAACTGTACTCACTGAAAGCTATCTGTTCCACTCTGGTTAGATATCCTACTCTACTCACAAAAAATGTTCCCTTTCCACTCTGGTTAGATATCCTACTGTACTCACTAAAACAGGAATGTACAGTATGACAGAGCTACTTTGTGTTTATGTGGCTGAAAACACAACAGAGGTCTTTTGATTCCTCTTCCTCCTCCTCACCTCTGTAACCCCACCCAACCAGGAAGCTCAGACAGCTCCAGTCCCATCCCCCCCTGGCTTTCCCTGTGACAAGGTCACGTGTATGTAGCCCCCTACTCTCTATGGAGCCAAAAGCAAACTAGACAATGACTGGGAGCCCCTGTGAGATTATAGACTGGTCTGTCTGCTGTCTGTATGGGACTTTCACCTACTCCTACATTGACCTGCTCAGAAGACCGTACGCTCTACCTTCTGTAGCGCCTTACGGTCAGATGCAGAGCAGTTGCAATACCAGGCAGTGATGCAACTGGTCAGGATGCTCTCGATGGTGCAGCTGTAGAACCTTTTGAGGAACTGGGGACCCATGCCAAATCTTTTCAGTCTCCTGAGGGGGAAATGGTGTTGTCGTGCCCTCTTCACAACTGTCTTGGTGTGTTTGGACCATGATTGGTGATGTGGACACCAAGGAACTTGAAACTCTCAACCCGCTCCACTTCAGCCCTGTCGATGTTAATGGGGGCCTGTTCGGCCCTCCTTTTCCTATAGTCCACGATCAGCTCCTTTGTGTTGCTCACATTAAGGGAGAGGTAGTGCGTACTGCCCAGTACATCAATTTGGCCAAGATTCCAGACATCCAGGACCTATGTACTAGACAATGTCAGAGGAAGGCCCAAAAAATTGTCAAACACACAAGTCACCCAAGCCATAGACTGTTCTCCCAGCTACAGCATGGCAAGCGGTACCGGAGCGCCAAGTCTATGACCAAAAGTGTCCTTAACAGCTTCTTCCCCCAAGCCATAAGACTGCTGAACAATTAATCAACTGGCCACCCAGACTATTTACATTTCTCTTAACTCTATTTCTTGAACTGCATTGTTGGTTAAGGGCTTGTAAGTAAGCACTTCACGGTAAGGTCTACACATGTGGTATTCGGCGCATGTGATGAATAAAATATTATTTGATTTGAGAGCGAAGAACATGTAGAATATAGAATATGGAGGCAATCTAGAATATAACATTAAAATGAGTAATGCTAAGGCAGGGAGCAGGGACATATAGCATTTTATTTCAAATCAGAAACAGAAGCCAGTTTCCAACAAATATTGTGCAGAAATCACTTCATTGGCCAGAAAGGGGGACACCTCCCCACGCCCATGAGATAAGAAATGTATCAAATAAATGTGTAATAAACCATATACAGGCAACATTCAAACAACACATTTAGTTAAAAAACTAGCAACACATTTAGTTAAACAACTAGCAACACATTTAGTTAAACAACTAGCAACACATTTAGTTAAACAACTAGCAACACATTTAGATAAACAACTAGCAACACATTTAGTTAAACAACTAGCAACACATTTAGATAAACAATTAGCAACACATTTAGTTGCCAATTAGCAACACATTTAGTTAAACAACTAGCAACACATTTAGTTAAACAACTAGCAACACATTTAGTTAAACAACTAGCAACTACATTTCTGTATAAAACTCTTTGATCGATTTTGAAATAAAAATAACTGCTTCATGGTAATTCATGTATTGTCATTAATACCTGCTTCATGGTCATTGGTCATTCACGTATTGCCGTTAATAAATGGTTCATGGTCATTGGTCATTCATGTATTGTCATTCACAGGAGCATACAGTAGTTGTTATCTGAAATACAACAGAAATGAGCTAAATCACACCTTTTTCAGTTCCTCTTAGCAACAAATATACAAGCAAAGATTTGTGTTAGTGATTAGTTGTTGAAAAATACAAACAGGAGCTGATGAAATTTGGGGAAGTAAAAAAATTATTGGCTTTTTTTCTATGAAATTTAAATAGGATTATTTCTAAGTAATTTCAGATGAATCAGAGAAAGTCCACTCCAGACAGAGCATTTAAAAGGACTTCATCACAATTGTCTTAACAAATCTCAAAAACGACAAATTCAATACCTCAAAATATGTGTCAACATTACATCTGCATAAACACAAGATTCTACATCAACCTCTGATCTCACGCTTCAGTCTGAGGTTTCAGTTTAGCCCACAGTCTGTCCCAGAATGCCTGGTGCTGATTGGGGTCTTGGGGCCAGTCCAGATAGGTCCTGGTCTTCACCAGGCGAGCCAGCCTGTGGTGGGCAGACAGCTGGCGAGGGGGGATCTTCTCCAGGAAGACCAGGAGGATGACGTCCCTTTGCTCCACCTGCAGCCTGGAGGTGGCCAGCTTCATCTCCAGGGAGCACCAGTTACTGCGCAAGTAGTGGCGGCTGACTAGGCAGAGGGTGTGGCGGCTCTGGTAGAGGCTGTCTGTGATGTTCTCCACAATGTCCTTCCCCAGCTGGAAGTCCCTGCTGTGCAGACACAGGCGCAGGAAAGGAGGACCCCTCTGCTCCAAATTGGGAAGCAGGTCCTCCACCACCCAGTGTTCGTCCTTCCCGCTGTAGGAGACAAACGCATCGTAGTGGTAGCGCCCCCTGGTGTTGGATCGCATGGCCTCCGACAGCCAGCCAAGGGTGATGTGGTAGAGGGGGAGGAGGTAGGGGCCGGCCAGGTTGTGAACCAACACCACCAGCATGAAGAACAGGACTCCCAGACCAGTCGCAGCAAAGAGCACAAAGTCCACCTCTGTTGAGCAGTTGTCTTCTGTGTACTTTACAAAATTAGGTGTGTCTATTCCGTTGTCCGACAAGCATATCAAATCCTCCAGAGCATACATAACTGGATGTGAATACGGAGAAAGCATGATCACCTCAACTTGCCTGTACCCCTTGGCCCATGTAATGAGCCAAGCATTGTCACAACTGCAAAACATCTGAAACTTAAAAAGTATCAAATACTTAAGGCTAGAGAGAGGTTCAGTAAAGCTGTAGAATACATTATAAATGTTCTCGATATGCAAATACAATGTTTTCAAAGATTTTAAGTCTTTAGTTAAACTCCCCTCCAAAGAATAAATCCTGCAGTTATAAAGTTCCAGAACCTCCAGTTTGGTCAGGTTGTGAAAAATGATGTTGGCAGAACGCTGTATTAAAAGATCCACCCGTCTTAGAGCCAGTTTCCTCAGGTGAATCAGCTGATTAATTGATGTCAAATCAACACTTTTAGCTGAAAGCTTAGATCTGTAGTCAAATGTCTCCACAGACGTGAAGTACTTTCCCATGAATTCAGATCCACAAAGGAATTCTTCAGCATCAGTATTAAGATGGGTTACGGACTGAAAGAAAGGTCTGTCACAGTCTTCAAATGAAACCGTCTGGCCTTTGAGCTGGAGACTCAGATTCTGTTTAGATGTGATGTTACTGCCGATAGTCAACAGCATCGGCCTCATAGCTGAACTAATGTACAGATGACTCAGCTGACTCAGAACGCCACCAAATATAAGTGTCAGATTCAGCTTGATCACAGGTTCTGTTAGTGGATTGTGCACTTGCCCGAGAAACACTTGTTTTAGAGACGTGAGGTGTGTGAAAGACATTGCCTCAATGTTGTGAATAAGTGGATTGTTCCTGAGGTCTAAACGTGTCAAACTACTTAAACCAAAAAATGTGTTTGCATGGATCTGTGTTATGTTGTTTCTTGTAATGTTTAAGGACTCCAGATTTGTCAATCCCAGGAAAGCAAAGTCTTCAATGTTTGAAATAAAATTATGTGTTAAATCCAGGTACTGCAGTTTAACAAGACAGCTAAATTGTTTTGCAAAAAGTATTTGTGGATTGTTCAACTCTAAAGTGAGTTTTGTTAACCATGTGATTGGTTGTTTTTGGCAGGAGCATATATCAAGTATGTTACCTGTCAGGCCATCTATTGTTAATTGATTAAGGTTTTTGAGACTGGAAATGAAATTCCATTTCAAATGGGGAGTAGGATAGATGGCTCCAGGTCCAGATAAATGCATATATTCTAGCCCAATGCACAATTCAACACTGGACATAGAGAGGCTGCTTGTATTGGCAATGTTTAAATATATTTGCTTGATTGAAAGCAAAAACACGACATTACAGATACTTTCAATATCAATGTCATTGCTACCAAAGCAACTGAAGTACTGGATTTGCTTAATCCCAGAAAGGGGAAGGCGCAGTAGGACTTCCTGGCTGAAATCCGCATTTAAAATAGTCAGGTTCTGGAGCCAAGCCATTGCACCTTCCTCTATATGTGTTATTTCATCAAATAATAAGTCAACTCTTGTTAGATTGTTAAAAACAGATGTCACGTTTTGGTTGTTGTTGGAGCAGTTTGATTGGTTTAACGATTGTATCTCTGGTGCGTTTACACGTATCTTTATAAGTGACTTTATATTCATTATTCTGCATAGTATCTCTGACAAATCCTCTTCACAGGGTTCACCAATGCTGAATATTTGTAACTGAGGGATGCCATGGAAAACATCTGGGGCCATTGCTCTTAACCTGTAACCCTGTATATACAAATGACTTAACTTAACTAGATCTCTGAATGTATGAGGCCCAATATGACAATCACAGCACCCAGAGCCCATTACCCATTTACCTATCAAGTACATGTATTCCAGATTTGGAAGGTGGCTATTCCCAGTTGGAAGGATTTGAGCAAAACAGCCGTCAATGTACAGGTACACCAGATCCTGAAACTGAGAGAAAAAGCCAAGAGACATGGATCTATTTTCGCCATGTGTCATAGTTATGCAGAGGTTATTGATATTAGGGGGAAGTCCAAGTAGATCTTCCTCGATGGCTGTAACTTCTTCACAGGCAGCAGTGTAATGTTCTTCATGATGACGTAGGTAGGTGCAGGTCCAGGTGGCAAAGTCTCCCAAGTCTTCACCACTGTCATAAATCTGGCACTTGGGATGCATCCATCCGCTAGCACTCTGAATCCACAGGAACAGGACTGCAGGGTGGGAAAACATACCTCTCATCTCTCCTGGCGTCAGTCAAATCTACTGAGATAATTGTCAGAATAGTTTGGTTCCGGTTGATATCTGTAGAACGTTGGTTTGATACAGTAACACCCTTCAGAATGCTGCAAACAGTATGGAGTCGTTCTACTTCTTCTTGTTTGTCAGATTGGTTCCTCCTTGGTAACTAACAGCAGCTCATACCTTTCAGTTGTTCCAATATTCTGCCCTTTCACCCTCCAGATGAATTGTATCTCAAGGATACAGGAATAAATATTTAATGTTTAGTTTGGTTCCAAAAGTAAATAAATAATAAAATGTCCCACAGTCAATGAAGAAATTAATGCAGAGCTGCAACGTGTTCTCTGACCATCACAGATGATGTCTGCAAATGTTCGAGGAGCAGCATCCTGTTTGTACAGCACAGTCACACCGTATGTTAGACAGCTTGTGAAAGTCTATTTTTACCTGTTTTTACGGTTCTCTCTTTCAGTTCCTGAAAAGAAACGTACTGTCTTTAAGAAATACAATTTACATGAAGGACCTGTTTGGATCTGATAGATTTCAGAAGACAGATGAGTGTAACTAAAATATCTGAAGATTGTAACGAAACGTTAGGGGCTCCCGAGTGGAGCAGAGGTCTAAGGCACTGCATCTCAGTTTAAGAGGGTCACTAGAGACGCCGGTTCGATCCCGGACTGTATCACAACCGGCTGTGATTGGGAGTCCCATAGGGGAGTGCACAATTGGCCCATCGTCGTTAGGGTAGGGTTTGGACGGGGTAGGGGGGCTGTTAATGTAAATGAGAATTTATTCTTAACTCACTTGCCTAGTTAAATAAAGGTAAAATATGAATTTTAATACAGTACTTAATATTTTTTCTAACTTTACTAATTTCTCTAGTAAATATCAAAAGAGGAAGTGGGTAACTTCTTTAATGAAGTTGTGCTGTTGACATCATTATTATAAAAAATATTATTAGTATTGTTATTATTACTATTATTGTTATTATTATTATTACTACTACTGTTGTTATTATTGCTGTTTTTATTATTATATTTACTATAAGGTAACTATTCCACAATGGTTAGATATCCTACTGTACTGACTAAAAGCTATCTGTTCCACTGTGATTATATATACTACTGTACTCACTAAAAGGTATGTGTTCCACTCTGGTTATATATATCCTACTGTACTCACTAAAAGGTATCTGTTCCACTCTGATTAGATATCCTACTGTACTCACTAAAATGTATCTGTTCCACTCTGGTTAGATATCCTACTGTACTCACTAAAAGGTTAACTTTCCCACTCTGGTTATATATACAACTGTACTCACTAAAATCTGTCTGTTACACTCTGGTTAGCTAACTAAATGTACTCACTAAAATGTATCTGTTCCACTCTGATTAGATATCCTACTCTACTCACTAAAAGCTGTTTTACACTCTGGTTAGATATCCTACTGTACTCACTAAAAGCTATCTGTTCCACTCTGGTTAGATATCCTACTGTACTCACTAAAAGCTATCTGTTCCACTCTGGTTAGATATCCTACTGTATTCACTAAAAGCTATCTGTTCCACTCAGGTTAGATATGCTACTGTACTCACTAAAAGGTAACTGTTCCACTCTGGTTATATACTACTGTACTCACAAAAATGTTCCTTTTCAACTCTGGTTAGATATTCTACTGTACTCAATAAAAGGTATGTTCCACTCTGATTACATATATCCTACTCTACTCACTAAAATGTTTTCTTTCCACTCTGGTTAGATATCCTACTGTACTATGTCGTATCGCGTCGATGCTGGTGATTATTGCTGTCAAACAAAGAGTCCGCTTAGGCTGCACTTTGATTATAAGTTTTATTCATATCACAAGATGTCAGCATAAGTTTACAGACCCTGCAGGGCTGGAGAACAGTGTTCCAAAGATAATCTGTCTGTTCCAACCCCCTCTGCCTCCAGCCTATACTTTTAAAGAATGCAAAAATATGGGTTGCTCCCCCTGCTGTCCAATCACCTGTCTCCCCTGGGGCGTCACCCTACAAATGGCTACTTTTGAACAAAAATAAACATCCCTTCAGTTCCACTTAAAAACCATTAACAAAGACATAATCCTAATACACTACCTTCCCCCCTTCGAGACGAACTAAAAGTCTCGAAAACAAACAGAATAGGATTATGACAAGTAACAATTTATCTTACTGAGTATCTTTAACATTAAACCAAAAACATTTTCCTCTAGAGTGTAAATACCTTTCTATGAAATATGAATAAATGTTTATGAAGTGTGAATATATTACTATGAAATATGAACAAATCTTTATGGAGTGTGAGAGCGAAAAACCTGTCTGGCAGCCATCGTTCCAAATATCCATCCATCAATCAAGACAGTAAAATTCTCTCACGGTCCCTCTGCCCCAGGCAACCACCTAGGTACTCCTGATGAATTCATAAATCCTTATAAATGCATTTGAAACTATGATGCAATTAAATACACATGAAAGCCTCAGCAAACAAAATACTATCCAAAATGTCCACTCTAAGGCTGGTCAACCCATCGGACCCTACAGTGGACCTCTATCCCTGCCTAGACTCCATGTCCCTAAGCATTCACGAAATAAACAAAAACATCTAAGATCCCCACATGTATTCAATAACATCAAATATCATTCTACAAAAAGTAATACCTAAGAATATGACACAAATTATGTATTACACATGCAAATATGTCTATATTTCATTGCAGACACTGGAATGTAGTCCACTACACTTCATCTCCTCCGTAGTCTCGACTTCCAATGCATTGTTGATGATGGAATCGGAACATTTCCACCCCTTCCTTGTTCCATCTCCTCCAGTCATTCTCCTTTCATATTGTCCTTTCATATTGTCCTTGTTTGCGTATTTCAATCTCTACATTTTCCCCCAAATGCTTCTGGAAGAAAAGAAAAGACCAAACAGTATCTTTTGCAAAACAACACTTTCAAATTAAACATCAATATCAACTAAGAATATAAAAAATTATATATAAATGATGTATGAATCACATCATCCTATTTCCCCCCTTTGATTCATAACATCATACTAAAATCACACTAATATTGAAAAAAAAAATTGAAAAATGATCAAATAATCCAAAAGGATATTTATCATCAATACTCCATCCAGTCCCACTTGTCCCTCTTCATCCAGATCAGGAATAGTCAACAACGGCATCTGAGTGTTGTCTCCAGGCATCACAACTCCAACCCATCTTAATATCATAGCTTTCGCAAAGGTCAGTAACAAAGTACAAAAGCAAAACATCACACACAGCGCTATCAGAGCTGCAACTAAAACCTGAACCATCACTGCTCCTACTGGGCCTAACTGATCTTGCAACCAAGTCTTCGCTGACCATCCAGCTCCTTCAGATCTACCAAACGCATCCCTTATATTCTTCAACGCATCTATAACACTCGTGATATTATCGGAACTATCTGGGATCAAAGTATAACTAATATTATCAATATGATCTTCCCAAATGTTACCCCATACCATAGAAAAAGTCCCAGTCCCCACTTCTCTCCTAGACTTATTTTCCAATGGTAGGCTTCAAGACTATGAAATGTCGCCATGTCTCTTTTCACCCTATTTTCAACCCTAGCTTCAGATTTATCTGTGTCCGGTGCTACCCCTCTTTTAATGGTAAAAGCCTCATATGGAAGCTTCAACGTTGACATGTAACAACATCCTGTCCATCCATAGGGTAAGAATATATACGCTTTATCACCACAAACCCTCCAAATATCTCTAAACTTCCCAATAGTCACATTGTCAGGCAAAAGCTAATCTTTCACCATCAAAGTCCTGCTCTTCTTACTAACTGGAACGTAAAAAGTAACATTATATTTCTCATTACTACCCTTAAGGTCATGCTTACCCAAAGTCATCATATAATCATCACAATCTGATATTCCCATGAACATACCCCTTCCATCATATATTTTATTAGAACAAAAACAACTTTTAGCCCTCACTGGTTTCACCTCCAATGCTTCAGGGTTCGCTGTTACCTGATTTTCCTTCCCATCTAACAAATTCACATAGGTTAATTCACTTAACCCAATAACACCTAAACCTAGGCTTAAACAAATGTTTTGACAACGACATTATTTTATCTGTTAATGATTGTTGCTGATACAATAGCCATGACAAAGCATAAGACTGACACATACTTGATAGAGGTCGAGCGACCGTCTCACCACGTGTCTGGTGCTGGAATTCTCAACAGACATGAACCCTCAAGATTCCTCACTGATCTTACAGAATGAGCTAGCTGCTGGAACCAAAGATTCCTACCTGCCCATCCATCTTTAATTTTCACAACAGAAGAATCAAACCCATATGCCTTCCATTTAGTTTCTCTCTTCCCTAACGAGCGGTACTGATCAGATACCTCTCCCTGTCTGTCATTAAAATCAAAGACCTCATCCTGTACCTCCATGATAGTATCCTTCACTATTTCAGATGAATCTATATTGTTCTCTACCACTATCTGCTCTCCTATTTTAACCCTATCCTTACTATCATTGACAGCACTCTCCATCCATACCATAAATTCCTGAGTCCCTCTTGCTACCCCCTTTAATTTCAGAAAAGTTGTTGTCGGTGTCGGTGTCATACTTCCTACATTTGCCATTGCCGTCGTACCATTAATCCCTTCCAAAGTTACCATTAAAGTAGTTGATTTAGTTGTTGTATTAACACCCTTAACTACTTCTAGTGGGAAAGCTACCAATATCCTCTGTGTATTATTTACTGTTGGAGTGGCTACTGTAATATACTTCTCCTGAACTCCTTTGGTGACTGTGGAAGCTTCAACAGACTTCAACTCTTCCATTATAAGCGTCACTTTACGGATTACATAGCCTTTTAACCAATAATTCTTAACCGGAACAAATTTTAATGCTTGCACTAGATAAGTACACATATATTCTCCCTAATCTTCTCTTATCATTCAGCAACGCATACTTTCTCAATGCATCTGCTCCTAACAGATCTAAACTCCTACCATATCTATCTTCCCACTAAACTCTAAAATGTCCTTCACCACTGCTCTCTCTCTCTTACTACTAACTTTGAAACTTAGCTTACTGTCTTAGCGTTCCTTCAACCCTAGTTCTCCTAAATTTTTTTAATCTAATCTTTTCTCCTAACCTTTAAAAACCTTTTCCACTGATTTATTCACAAAATCCCTTTACCACCAATTTTTAGAATATGTGATTGGGAAGTCCCCACCTGCTTCTGACTTCTTTACACAGACTTGGCAAACGATCAAACCTCTTTTAGCCTAGTTTGAAATCTCTTTCCCCTCTTGGTGTAGGAATGTAACCAAGAATAACAGTCACCCTTTTAACTTTATTTTTCAGACAGATTGTCTAATAGGCAGTCATAGATTCTCATCCTTCCTATGATATTATCTTTTCAAGCAAATATGATTCCCAAAAACCCTACTCTTTTAAAATCTTCTACCAGACAGCCGTCTAGTGTACATCTTATTGTACAGTTCAATTTACACCATGCATCTCTCCCCAACAATGCAATAGGTATATGTTCTAATATTAGTATGTCTATTTTAATTTCTCTTTGATTTTTTATAGCAGAGCTCAATTGGTTCCTTAAGAGTAATTAGCTGTTTTACTACCTCAAATCCCTATCCTAATTAGTTAATTTTACATAGTGAGATGTTTAACCTCTTTAGGCTGAACACAGATAAAAGCTTTTCCACTATTCACCATCACTTCTCATAGTCCTTTTTATTTTCACTTCTTCTCTAATCAGTGCTATCAGCTGACACCCCCCTTCGTATCTTCTAGGCACTCTAGAATTTTTGCTATTTTAAGGGTTCACCTAGAGAACAGGTGATCTTCACTTGCTCCTTTATCTTCCTCAGAAATGTCCTCTGTTGTTTCCTCCTGGCGCATTTCACTAACAGGTAAAGTGACCAACCTGTCCACAATTATAACACTCTTCTGAATGTTGCTGGAAGTGTGGCTGAAATCTTCCTCCTCCTTCTAAGCCTTCTCGTCCTCTTCCTCTCCAATTCTGTGTCTGTCCAGAAACAGGCTGTGGATATGAAACAACTGGTACCGTCCTTGGTGGCTGGTACAATTGCATTTGACCTTGTTCAGTTGAAGCTGTAGCAGTGATTGTTGATTTGGTTCACTCTGATTCTTCATAACCAAAGCTTGTTTCTTCTCCTTCTCCACCAGTTGTATTTGATTGAGTTTTCTGAGAGTTTCTTGATCCTGTTCTTTCTTGTTGTTGACATATCAGTATTCTTCAACAGCTTATATTCTAAGTTTTGCCCTCGAAATATCATCTTCCATCATCTTCTTACTAGTGGCCTTTTTCCTTGGCCTCAATGTATTCTTCTCCTAGTTTCCAGACATCTCGGTTTTTCTTACTTCTGGAGTTTTGGATTCATCTTTCTGGTCGTTTCTGCTTGTCCTCTCTCTATTATTCGTTCATCTTCATCTCTGATGCAATAATCACCCTCCTGGATGATCCCTGGAAGCTGAGGATAAACATCCCTAAACTCTACTTCCTTCTCATAAGGTGGGGTCTTTTTGCTGAATCCGTATGTGAGAAAGGTGTACTAACTTCTGCCATTAGTTTTTCTGTCGCCTTTCCTTGTTTCACAATTTTCTCTATACCTTTGTTTATCTTATCGCTAGAATCTTTTATCAGTTTTTGTTTGAGAATGAAGGACAACTTAAGAACACCCAGCTCTCTGTCTCTTTTCTTTACGTAGTTCCCTTTTTTCCCTTCTTTTGTCCTGCTTTATGAATCGACAGAAGCACTTTCATTATGTTGATGACGTCAGGGTTAAGATTCCCTCTACTAGCTATGGTTTGTTCAATGTCAGGCCAACTTTTGTTTCATTTGCCGGATAACCTAGCAATACTTTAGTTAAAGGATTACTATTTTGTACTATATCAACAGGTGTAATTACCTTCATAGCCTTGATGTCGTTTTTCCCCATTGTAACAACCCTTTTATATTCCTTTATTGTGAATTATTTTATTTTAGACTATATAGCCTATGGCTTCCCCCCTTTAATTATTAATATAACCTAAACAACAAACCCAAAACAAAAAAAAAAAAATTCTAAATCAATCAACAAAAATATGAATATCCAAAATTCTATATAAAAAAAAAAAATCATTTTTTTTTTACTTAAAATAAATCAATTAAAAAATAAATTAAAAATTATGAATATTTAAAACAATTTTTTATTTCCATATCCTATTTTACCAATTTATCAATTAGTGGCTATCTTACCACAACCCATCCGGAAAATAAATGCAAGTAGTCACCTTCAGACTACCATACCCATAAACAAAGCCTTCTAACCCTACAACACTACAATACCCATAAACCCCCTTGCTCTATAAGCACCTAATTATCTTAATTTTACAGAATAATGTCAGTCCTCGATTCCCAACACAACTCTAATCAAGCCAAGTGATGCACAGAAACTCCAAAATGCAAATTTTTTATGAATAAGTATTTGCCAAGCCTCTGTGAAATTGTCATAACATCAAATATCCTGTAGGGGAAGATTTTGTAAACAGAACAGCACCAAAAAAAAATACTTTTGACTCGATCCTCTGTCGCGTCACGTGATGTATACGTCAGCACCTCTCTTTCTTTCTCTCTCTCTCCTCTCCTCTCGCCCCATCGTTCCTCTCATATGACAAAAGAACAGAGACACATAAAAAGAATTTAGCAGTCTATGCAGTCACTGAGTCACTTCAACCATTCAATATTCCTCCACTCCCATTCGCTCTAAGAATCAACTCAGGACTAAATAGCTCAATAACATTTTTTTTTATTTTAATCCGTCATTTTATTTTATTTATTTTAATCCGTCAACATATATCTAATTTATAAATGTAATAGATCTCAACAAATAGTTTCATTTTCAAACAACAGCCGACGTAACAACTAGAAGATTCCCTTCGTTTTCAAATCTCTTCTCTTTGTCTGTGTCTGTTTCTCTGTCTCCCCCTGCAGCACAGTCCAACAGAAGTATGACCGATTTACCCAAAATCCCCCTCGTTGTAGTTTTAGTAAAATCCCGTGTTGTAGTTTAGTACCGTAAAATCAAACGTGTCATAATCTCGTGCCGTAAACTCCCACGTGTCGTAACCTAGTGTAGTAAAATCACACGCAGGCGCAATACATTCAAAAATACGATTTCATCGTGGAAGGGAAATTATCAGTTCTCTCCCCAACCCAAACACACAGTTAACAGTCCTGCTGTAACTCAGTTTTCCCCTCATAGTCAAACAACATTTAACAGAGCTCACAACGCATAGAACCTGAATTCTACACACACACAAACATAATTTAAGGGGCTTTATTCCATCGCAATGGCCCTCTAAGGTCACACGTTAGCATGTAGCATGGCGCATATTAGCATTAGCATTTAGCATTAGCATGTATCTAACATGTGGCTTGCAACACGTAACAATATAACCTGCATTGTGCCTAAATTATTTTTTCTTTACCACTAACTTTATGCTGCCGTGAGTTCATGGATATCCTATGAGTTACATCAAACAAAATGCTTCGTCAACCACCCGCTGAGCGGTAACATGCAATAGAATATATTCGAAAAACCCCAGTCCCAGACTGACCTTCAACACCTAATGCGTTAGAGGATTTTATTGGCCCATCCTATGATGGCCTCGTTTCGAGGTCTTTTCAGATTCACAATGCCCTAATTGTATACGTATATCTGCCTTATTCATCTGCCTTTATTCACTACCATCAATTGCTCTACAATTTTAGAATAATTATGACAGACCCTTAGTCGACCGCAATAACACCACATCAGCACAAACCCAAGTAATTTACACGGTACACCCTTCCAATGCCCTAATACACTACAACTCACTGAAAGCTATCTGTTCCACTCTGGTTATATACTACTGTACTCACAAAAATGTTCAATTTCCACTTTGATTAGATATCCTACTGTACTCACTGAAAGCTATCTGTTCCACTCTGGTTATATATCCTATTCTACTCACTAAAGGTTTCCTTTCCACTCTGGTTAAATATACTTCTCTATTCACTAAAAGGTATCTGTTCCACTCTGATTAGATATCCAACTGTACTCAGTAAAAGCTATCTGTTCCACTCTGGTTAGATATACTACTGTACTCACTAAAAGGTATCTGTTCCACTCTGGTTAGATATCCTATTCTACTCACTAAAGGTTTCCTTTCCACTCTGGTTAAATATACTTCTCTATTCACGAAAAGGTATCTGTTCCACTCTGATTAGATATCCTACTGTACTCACTAAAAGCAATCTGTTCCACTCTGGTTAGATATACTACTGTACTCACTAAAAGGTATCTGTTCCACTCTGGTTAGATATCCTACTGTACTCACTAAAAGGTATGTGTTCCACTCTGGTTAGATATGCTACTATACTCACTAAAAGGTAACTGTTACACTCTGATTAGATATTCTACTGTACTCACTAAAATGTATCTGTTCCACTCTGGTTAGATATCCAACTGTACTCACTGAAAGCTATCTGTTCCACTCTGGTTAGATATCCTACTCTACTCACAAAAAATGTTCCCTTTCCACTCTGGTTAGATATCCTACTGTACTCACTAAAACAGGAATGTACAGTATGACAGAGCTACTTTGTGTTTATGTGGCTGAAAACACAACAGAGGTCTTTTGATTCCTCTTCCTCCTCCTCACCTCTGTAACCCCACCCAACCAGGAAGTTCAGACAGCTCCAGTCCCATCCCCCCTGGCTTTCCCTGTGACAAGGTCACGTGTATGTAGCCCCCTACTCTCTATGGAGCCAAAAGCAAACTAGACAATGACTGGGAGCCCCTGTGAGATTATAGACTGGTCTGTCTGCTGTCTGTATGGGACTTTCACCTACTCCTACATTGACCTGCTCAGAAGACCGTACGCTCTACCTTCTGTAGCGCCTTATGGTCAGATGCAGAGCAGTTGCAATACCAGGCAGTGATGCAACTGGTCAGGATGCTCTCGATGGTGCAGCTGTATAACCTTTTGAGGAACTGGGGACCCATGGCAAAACTTTTCAGTCTCCTGAGGGGGAAATGGTGTTGTCGTGCCCTCTTCACAACTGTCTTGGTGTGTTTGGACCATGATTGGTGATGTGGACACCAAGGAACTTGAAACTCTCAACCCGCTCCACTTCAGCCCTGTCGATGTTAATGGGGGCCTGTTCGGCCCTCCTTTTCCTACAGTCCACGATCAGCTCCTTTGTGTTGCTCACATTAAGGGAGAGGTAGTGCGTACTGCCCAGTACATCAATTTGGCCAAATTTCCAGACATCCAGGACCTATGTACTAGACAATGTCAGAGGAAGGCCCAAAAAATGGTCAAAGACACAAGTCACCCAAGCCATAGACTGTTCACCCAGCTACAGCATGGCAAGCGGTACCGGGGCGCCAAGTGTATAACCAAAAGTTTCCTTAACAGCTTCTTCCCCCAAGCCATAAGACTGCTGAACAATTAATCAACTGGCCACCCAGACAATTTACATCCCCCCCCCCCCATTGTTTTTAAACTGCTGCTACTCGCTGTTTATTATCTATGCACATTGCCTCGGTACCGGTACCCCCTGTATATAGCCTCGTTACTGTTATGTCATTTTATTGTGTTACTTTTTGATTTGATTATTTTACTTTAGTTGATTTTGTACATTTTCTCTTAACTCTATTTCTTGAACTGCGTTGTTGGTTAAGGGCTTGTAAGTAAAATTTCAAGGTAAGGTCTACACATGTGGTATTCGGCGCATGTGATGAATAAAATATTATTTGATTTGAGAGCGAAGAACATGTAGAATATAGAATATGGAGGCATTCTAGAATTTAACATTAAAATGAGTAATGCTAAGGCAGGGAGCAGGGACATATAGCATTTTATTTCAAATCAGAAACAGAAGCCAGTTTCCAACAAATATTGTGCAGAAATCACTTCATTGTCCAGAAATGGGGACACCTCCCCACGCCCATGAGATAAGAAATGTATCAAATAAACGTGTAATAAACCATATACAGGCAACATTCAAACAACACATTTAGTTAAAAAACTAGCAACACATTTAGTTAAACAACTAGCAACACATTTAGTTAAACAACTAGCAACACATTTAGTTAAACAACTAGCAACACATTTAGATAAACAACTAGCAACACATTTAGTTAAACAACTAGCAACACATTTAGTTAAACAACTAGCAACACATTTAGTTAAACAACTAGCAACACATTTAGATAAACAACTAGCAACACATTTAGTTAAACAACTAGCAACACATTTAGATAAACAACTAGCAACACATTTAGTTGCCAATTAGCAACACATTTAGTTAAACAACTAGCAACACATTTAGTTAAACAACTAGCAACACATTTAGTTAAACAACTAGCAACTACATTTCTGTATAAAACTCTTTGATCGGTTTTGAAATAAAAATAACTGCTTTGTGGTAATTCATGTATTGTCATTAATACCTGCTTCATGGTCATTGGTCATTCACGGATTGCCGTTAATAAATGGTTCATGGTCATTGGTCATTCATGTATTGTCATTCACAGGAGCATACAGTAGTTGTTATCTGAAATACAACAGAAATGAGCTAAATCACACCTTTTTCAGTTCCTCTTAGCAACAAATATACAAGCAAAGATTTGTGTTAGTGATTAGTTGTTGAAAAATACAAACAGGAGCTGATGAAATTTGGGGAAGTAAAAAAATTGGCTTTTTTTCTATGAAATTTAAATAGGATTATTTCTAAGTAATTTCAGATGAATCAGATAAAGTACACTCCAGACAGAGCATTTAAAAGGACTTCATCACAATTGTCTTAACAAATCTCAAAAACGACAAATTCAATACCTCAAAATATGTGTCAACATTACATCTGCATGAACACAAGATTCTACATCAACCTCTGATCTCATGCTTCAGTCTGAGGTTTCAGTTTAGCCCACAGTCTGTCCCAGAATGCCTGGTGCTGATTGGGGTCTTGGGGCCAGTCCAGATAGGTCCTGGTCTTCACCAGGCGAGCCAGCCTGTGGTGGGCAGACAGCTGGCGAGGGGGAACTTCTCCAGGAAGACCAGGAGGATGACGTCCCTTTGCTCCACCTGCAGCCTGGAGGTGGCCAGCTTCATCTCCAGGGAGCACCAGTTACTGCGCAAGTAGTGGCGGCTGACTAGGCAGAGGGTGTGGCGGCTCTGGTAGAGGCTGTCTGTGATGTTCTCCACAATGTCCTTACCCAGCTGGAAGTCCCTGCTGTGCAGACAGAGGCGCAGGAAAGGAGGACCCCTCTGCTCCAAATTGGGAAGCAGGTCCTCCACCACCCAGTGTTCGTCCTTCCCGCTGTAGGAGACAAACGCATCGTAGTGGTAGCGCCCCCTGGTGTTGGATCGCATGGCCTCTGACAGCCAGCCAAGGGTGATGTGGTAGAGGGGGAGGAGGTAGGGGCCGGCCAGGTTGTGAACCAACACCACCAGCATGAAGAACAGGACTCCCAGACCAGTCGCAGCAAAGAGCACAAAGTCTACCTCTGTTGAGCAGTTGTCTTCTGTGTACTTTACAAAATTAGGTGTGTCTAGTCCATTGTCCGACAAGCATATCAAATCCTCCAGAACATACATAACTGGATGTGAATACGGAGAAAGCATGATCACCTCAACTTGCCTGTACCCCTTGGCCCATGTAATGAGCCAAGCATTGTCACAACTGCAAAACATCTGAAACTTAAAAAGTATCAAATACTTAAGGCTAGAGAGAGGTTCAGTAAAGCTGTAGAATACATTATAAATGTTCTCGATATGCAAATACAATGTTTTCAAAGATGTTAAGTCTTTAGTTAAACTCCCCTCCAAAGAATAAATCCTGCAGTTATAAAGTTCCAGAACCTCCAGTTTGGTCAGGTTGTGAAAAATGATGTTGGCAGAACGCTGTATTAAAAGATCCACCCGTCTTAGAGCCAGTTTCCTCAGGTGAATCAGCTGATTAATTGATGTTAAATCAACACTTTTAGCTGAAAGCTTAGATCTGTAGTCAAATGTCTCCACAGACGTGAAGTACTTTCCCATGAATTCAGATCCACAAAGGAATTCTTCAGCATCAGTATTAAGATGGGTTACCGACTGAAAGAATGGTCTGTCACAGTCTTCAAATGAAACCGTCTGGCCTTTGAGCTGGAGACTCAGGTTCTGTTTAGATGTGATGTTACTGCCGATAGTCAACAGCATCGGCCTCATAGCTGAACTAATGTACAGATGACTCAGCTGACTCAGAATGCCACCAAATATAAGTGTCAGATTCAGCTTGATCACAGGTTCTGTTAGTGGATTGTGCACTTGCCCGAGAAACACTTGTTTTAGAGACGTGAGGTGTGTGAAAGACATTGCCTCAATGTTGTGAATAAGTGGATTGTTCCTGAGGTCTAAACGTGTCAAACTACTTAAACCAAAAAATGTGTTTGCATGGATCTGTGTTATGTTGTTTCTTGTAATGATTAAGGACTCCAGATTTGTCAATCCCAGGAAAGCAAAGTCTTCAATGTTTGAAATAAAATTATGTGTTAAATCCAGGTACTGCAGTTTAACAAGACAGCTAAATTGTTTTGCAAAAAGTATTTGTGGATTGTTTAACTCTAAAGTGAGTTTTGTTAACCATGTGATTGGTTGTTTTTGGCAGGAGCAAATATCAAGTATGTTATCTGTCAGGCCATCTATTGTTAATTGATTAAGGTTTTTGAGACTGGAAATGAAATTCCATTTCAAATGGGGAGTAGGATAGATGGCTCCAGGTCCAGATAAATGCATTAGTTCTAGCCCAATGCACAATTCAACACTGGACATAGAGAGGCTGCTTGTATTGGCATTGTCTAAATATATTTGCTGGATTGAAAGCAAAAACACGACATTACAGATACTTTCAATATCAATGTCATTGCTACAAAAGCAACTGAAGAACTGGATTTGCTTAATCCCAGAAAGGGGAAGGCGCAGTAGGACTTCCTGGCTGAAAGACGCTTTTAACATTGTCAGGTTCTGGAGCCAAGCCATTGCACCTTCCTCTATATGTGTTATTTCATCAAATAATAAGTCAGCTCTTGTTAGATTGTTAAAAACAGATGTCACGCTTTGGTTGTTGTTGGAGCAGTTTGATTGGTTTAACGATTTTATCACTGGTGCGTTTACAGTTATCTCTATAAGTGACTTTATATTCATTATTCTGCATAGTATCTCTGACAAATCCTCTTCACAGGGTTCACTAATGCTGAATCTTTGTAACTGAGGGATGCCATGGAAAACATCTGGGGCCATTGCTCTTAACCTGTAACCCTTTATGGTCAAATGACTTAACTTAACTAGATCTCTGAATGTATGAGGCCCAATATGACAATCGCAACACCCAGAGCCCATTACCCATTTACCTATCAAGTACATGTGTTCCAGATTTGGAAGGTGGCTATTCCCAGTTGGAAGGATTTGAGCAAAACAGCCGTCAATGTACAGGTACACCAGATCCTGAAACTGAGAGAAAAAGCCAAGAGACACGGATCTATTTTCGCCATGTGTCATAGTTATGCAGAGGTTATTGATATTAGGGGGAAGTCCAAGTAGATCTTCCTCGATGGCTGTAACTTCTTCACAGGCAGCAGTGTAATGTTCTTCATGATGACGTAGGTAGGTGCAGGTCCAGGTGGCAAAGTCTCCCAAGTCTTCACCACTGTCATAAATCTGGCACTTGGGATGCATCCATCCGCTAGCACTCTGAATCCACAGGAACAGGACTGCAGGGTGGGAAAACATACCTCTCATCTCTCCTGACGTCAGTCAAATCTACTGAGATAATTGTCAGAATAGTTTGGTTCCGGTTGATATCTGTAGAACGTTGGTTTGATACAGTAACACGCTTCAGAATGCTGCAAACAGTATGGAGTCTTTTCTACTTCTTCTTGTTTGTCAGATTGGTTCCTCATTGGTAACTAACAGCAGCTCATACCTTTCAGTTGTTCCAATATTCTGCCCTTTCACCCTCCAGATGAATTGTATCTCAAGGATACTGGAATAAATATTTGATGTTTAGTTTGGTTCCAAAAGTAAAGAAATGATCAAATGTCCCACAGTCAATGAAGAAATCAATACAGAGCTACAATGTGTTATCTGACCATCACAGTTGATGTCTGTATATATTCGAAGAGCAGCATCCTGTTTGTACAGCACAGTCACACCGTATGTTAGACAGCTTGTGAAAGTCTATTTTTACCTGTTTTTACATCTCTCTCTTTCAGTTCCTGAAAATAATCGTACTGTCTATAAAAAATACAATTTACATGAAGGACCCGTTTGGACGTGATGGATTTCAGAGGATAGATGAGTCTCACTAAAATATCTGAAGATTGTAATGAAACGTTAGGGGCTCCCGAGTGGAGCAGAGGTCTAAGGCACTGCATCTCAGTTTAAGAGGCGTCACTAGAGACGCCGGTTCGATCCCGGACTGTATCACAGCCGGCTGTGATTGGGAGTCCCATAGGGGAGTGCACAATTGGCCCATCGTCGTTAGGGTAGGGTTTGGACGGGGTAGGGGGGCTGTTAATGTAAATGAGAATTTCTTCTTAACTCACTTGCCTAGTTAAATAAAGGTAAAATAAAAATATGAATTTTAATACAGTACTTAATATTTTTTCTAACTTTACTAATTTCTCTAGTAAATATCAAAAGAGGAAGTGGGTAACTTCTTTAATGAAGTTGTGCTGTTGACATCATTATTATCAAAAATATTATTAGTATTGTTATTATTACTATTATTATTATTATTATTATTACTACTACTGTTATTATTATTGCAGTTTTTATTAATATATTTACTATAAGGTAACTTTTCCACTCGGGTTAGATATCCTACTGAACTGACTAAAAGCTATCTGTTCCACTCTGGTTAGATATCCTACTGTACTCACTAAAATGTATCTGTTCCACTCTGGTTAGATATCCTACTGTACTCACTAAAAGGTAACTGTCCCACTCTGGTTATATGTCCAACTGTACTCACTAAAAGCTGTCTGTTACACTCTGGTTAGATAACTAAATGTACTCACTAAAATGTATCTGTTCCACTCTGATTAGATATCCTACTCTACTCACTAAAAGCTGTTTTACACTCTGCTTAGATATTCTACTGTACTCACTAAAAGCTATCTGTTCCACTCTGGTTAGATATACTACTGTACTCACTAAAAGGTATCTGTTCCACTCTGGTTAGATATTCTACTATACTCACTGAAAGCTATCTGTTCCACTCTGGTTAGATATCCTACTATACTCACTGAAAGCTATCTGTTCCACTCTGGTTAGATATCCTACTGTACTCACTAAAAGGTATCTGTTCCACTCTGGTTAGATATCCTACTGTACTCACTAAAAGCTATCTGTTCCACTCTGGTTAGATATCCTACTGTACTCACTAAAAGCTATCTGTTCCACTCTGGTTATATATCCTACTGTACTCACTAAAATGTATCTGTTCCACTCTGGTTAGATATGCTACTGTACTCACAAAAAGGTATGTGTTCCACTCTGGTTATATATACTACTCTACTCACAAAAATGTTCCCTTTCCACTCTGGTTAGATATCCTACTGTACTCACTAAAAGGTAACTGTTCCACTCTGATTAGATATTCTACTGTACTCACTAAAAGCTATCTGTTCCAATCTACAGGAATGTACAGTATGACAGAGCTACTTTGTGTTTATGTGGCTGAAAACACAACAGAGGTCTTTTGATTCCTCTTCCTCCTCCTCACCTCTGTAACCCCACCCAACCAGGAAGCTCAGACAGCTCCAGTCCCATCCCCCCTGGCTTTCCCTGTGACAAGGTCACGTGTATGTAGCCCCCTACTCTCTATGGAGCCAAAAGCAAACTAGACAATGACTGGGAGCCCCTGTGAGATTATAGACTGGTCTGTCTGCTGTCTGTATGGGACTTTCACCTACTCCTACATTGACCTGCTCAGAAGACCGTACGCTCTACCTTCTGTAGCGCCTTACGGTCAGATGCAGAGCAGTTGCAATACCAGGCAGTGATGCAACTGGTCAGGATGCTCTCGATGGTGCAGCTGTATAACCTTTTGAGGAACTGGGGACCCATGCCAAATCTTTTCAGTCTCCTGAGGGGGAAATGGTGTTGTCGTGCCCTCTTCACAACTGTCATGGTGTGTTTGGACCATGATTGGTGATGTGGACACCAGGGAACTTGAAACTCTCAACCCGCTCAACTTCAGCCCTGTCGATGTTAATGGGGGCCTGTTCGGCCCTCCTTTTCCTATAGTCCACGATCAGCTCCTTTGTGTTGCTCACATTAAGGGAGAGGTAGTGCGTACTGCCCAGTACATCAATTTGGCCAACATTCCAGACATCCAGGACCTATGTACTAGACAATGTCAGAGGAAGGCCCCAAAAATTGTCAAAGACACAAGTCACCCAAGCCATAGACTGTTCTCCTAGCTACAGCATGGCAAGCGGTACCAGAGCGCCAAGTCTATAACCAAAAGTGTCCTTAACAGCTTCTTCCCCCAAGCCATAAGACTGCTGAACAATTAATCAACTGGCCATACAGACTATTTACATCCCCCCCCCATTGTTTTTAAACTGCTGCTACTCGCTGTTTATTATCTATGCACATTGCCTCTGTACCGGTACCCCCTGTATATAGCCTCGTTACCTGTTATGTCATTTTATTGTGTTACTTTTTGATTTTATTATTTTACTTTAGTTGATTTTGTACATTTTCTCTTAACTCTATTTGTTGAACTGCATTGTTGGTTAAGGGCTTGTAAGTAAGCATTTCACGGTAAGGTCTACACATGTGGTATTCGGCGCATGTGATGAATAAAATATTATTTGATTTGAGAGCGAAGAACATGTAGAATATAGAATATGGAGGCATTCTAGAATATAACATTAAAATGAGTAATGCTAAGGCAGGGAGCAGGGACATATAGCATTTTATTTCAAATCAGAAACAGAAGCCAGTTTCCAACAAATATTGTGCAGAAATCACTTCATTGTCCAGAAAGGGGGACACCTCCCCACGCCCATGAGATAAGAAATGTATCAAATAAATGTGTAATAAACCATATACAGGCAACATTCAAACAACACATTTAGTTAAACAACTAGCAACACATTTAGTTAAACAACTAGCAACACATTTAGTTAAACAACTAGCAACACATTTAGATAAACAACTAGCAACACATTTAGTTAAACAACTAGCAACACATTTAGTTAAACAACTAGCAACACATTTAGTTAAACAACTAGCAACACATTTAGATAAACAACTAGCAACACATTTAGTTAAACAACTAGCAACACATTTAGATAAACAACTAGCAACACATTTAGTTGCCAATTAGCAACACATTTAGTTAAACAACTAGCAACACATTTAGTTAAACAACTAGCAACACATTTAGTTAAACAACTAGCAACTAAATTTCTGTATAAAACTCTTTGATCGATTTTGAAATAAAAATAACTGCTTCGTGGTAATTCATGTATTGTCATTAATACCTGCTTCATGGTCATTGGTCATTCACGGATTGCCGTTAATAAATGGTTCATGGTCATTGGTCATTCATGTATTGTCATTCACAGGAGCATACAGTAGTTGTTATCTGAAATACAACAGAAATGAGCTAAATCACACCTTTTTCAGTTCCTCTTAGCAACAAATATACAAGCAAAGATTTGTGTTAGTGATTAGTTGTTGAAAAATACAAACAGGAGCTGATGAAATTTGGGGAAGTAAAAAAATTGCCTTTTTTTCTATGAAATTTAAATAGGATTATTTCTAAGTAATTTCAGATGAATCAGAGAAAGTCCACTCCAGACAGAGCATTTAAAAGGACTTCATCACAATTGTCTTAACAAATCTCAAAAACGACAAATTCAATACCTCAAAATATGTGTCAACATTACATCTGCATGAACACAAGATTCTACATCAACCTCTGATTTCACGCTTCAGTCTGAGGTTTCAGTTTAGCCCACAGTCTGTCCCAGAATGCCTGGTGCTGATTGGGGTCTTGGGGCCAGTCCAGATAGGTCCTGGTCTTCACCAGGCGAGCCAGCCTGTGGTGGGCAGACAGCTGGAGAGGGGGGATCTTCTCCAGGAAGACCAGGAGGATGACGTCCCTTTGCTCCACCTGCAGCCTGGAGGTGGCCAGCTTCATCTCCAGGGAGCACCAGTTACTGCGCAAGTAGTGGCGGCTGACTAGGCAGAGGGTGTGGCGGCTCTGGTAGAGGCTGTCTGTGATGTTCTCCACAATGTCCTTCCCCAGCTGGAAGTCCCTGCTGTGCAGACAGAGGCGCAGGAATGGAGGACCCCTCTGCTCCAAATTGGGAAGCAGGTCCTCCACCACCCAGTGTTCGTCCTTCCCGCTGTAGGAGACAAACGCATCGTAGTGGTAGCGCCCCCTGGTGTTGGATCGCATGGCCTCCGACAGCCAGCCAAGGGTGATGTGGTAGAGGGGGAGGAGGTAGGGGCCGGCCAGGTTGTGAACCAACACCACCAGCATGAAGAACAGGACTCCCAGACCAGTCGCAGCAAAGAGCACAAAGTCCACCTCTGTTGAGCAGTTGTCTTCTGTGTACTTTACAAAATTAGGTGTGTCTAGTCCATTGTCCGACAAGCATATAAAATCCTCCAGAACATACATAACTGGATGTGAATACGGAGAAAGCATCATCACCTCAACTTGCCTGTACCCCTTGGCCCATGTAATGAGCCAAGCATTGTCACAACTGCAAAACATCTGAAACTTCAAAAGTATCAAATACTTAAGGCTAGAGAGAGGTTCAGTAAAGCTGTAGAATACATTATAAATGTTCTCGATATGCAAATACAATGTTTTCAAAGATTTTAAGTCTTTAGTTAAACTCCCCTCCAAAGAATAAATCCTGCAGTTATAAAGTTCCAGAACCTCCAGTTTGGTCAGGTTGTGAAAAATGATGTTGGCAGAACGCTGTATTAAAAGATCCACCCGTCTTAGAGCCAGTTTCCTCAGGTGAATCAGCTGATTAATTTATGTTAAATCAACACTTTTAGCTGAAAGCTTAGATCTGTAGTCAAATGTCTCCACAGACGTGAAGTACTTTCCCATGAATTCAGATCCACAAAGGAATTCTTCAGCATCAGTATTAAGATGGGTTACGGACTGAAAGAAAGGTCTGTCACAGTCTTCAAATGAAACCGTCTGGCCTTTGAGCTGGAGACTCAGGTTCTGTTTAGATGTGATGTTACTGCCGATAGTCAACTGCATCGGCCTCATAGCTGAACTAATGTACAGATGACTCAGCTGACTCAGAATGCCACCAAATATAAGTGTCAGATTCAGCTTGATCACAGGTTCTGTTAGTGGATTGTGCACTTGCCCGAGAAACACTTGTTTTAGAGACGTGAGGTGTGTGAAAGACATTGCCTCAATGTTGTGAATAAGTGGATTGTTCCTGAGGTCTAAACGTGTCAAACTACTTAAACCAAAAAATGTGTTTGCATGGATCTGTGTTATGTTGTTTCTTGTAATGTTTAAGGACTCCAGATTTGTCAATCCCAGGAAAGCAAAGTCTTCAATGTTTGAAATAAAATTATGTGTTAAATCCAGGTACTGCAGTTTAACAAGACAGCTAAATTGTTTTGCAAAAAGTATTTGTGGATTGTTCAACTCTAAAGTGAGTTTTGTTAACCATGTGATTGGTTGTTTTTGGCAGGAGCATATATCAAGTATGTTATCTGTCAGGCCATCTATTGTTAATTGATTAATGTTTTTGAGACTGGAAATGAAATTCCATTTCAAATGGGGAGTAGGATAGATGGCTCCAGGTCCAGATAAATGCATATATTCTAGCCCAATGCACAATTCAACACTGGACATAGAGAGGCTGCTTGTATTGGCATTGTATAAATATATTTGCTTGATTGAAAGCAAAAACACGACATTACAGATACTTTCAATATCAATGTCATTGCTACCAAAGCAACTGAATTACTGGATTTGCTTAATCCCAGAAAGGGGAAGGCGCAGTAGGACTTCCTGGCTGAAAGCCGTATTTAAAATTGTCAGGTTCTGGAGTCAAGCAATTGCACCTTCCTCTATATGTGTTATTTCATCAAATAATAAGTCAACTCTTGTTAGATTGTTAAAAACAGATGTCACGTTTTGGTTGTTGTTGGAGCAGTTTGATTGGTTTAACGATTGTATCACTGGTGCGTTTACAGTTATCTTTATAAGTGACTTTATATTCATTATTCTGCATAGTATCTCTGACAAATCCTCTTCACAGGGTTCACCAATGCTGAATCTTTGTAACTGAGGGATGCCATGGAAAACATCTGGTGCCATTGCTCTTAACCTGTAACCCTGTATATACAAATGACTTAACTTAACTAGATCTCTGAATGTATGAGGCCCAATATGACAATCGCAACACCCAGAGCCCATTCCCCATTTACCTATCAAGTACATGTGTTCCAGATTTGGAAGGTGGCTATTCCCAGTTGGAAGGATTTGAGCAAAACAGCCGTCAATGTACAGGTACTCCAGATCCTGAAACTGAGAGAAAAAGCCAAGAGACATGGATCTATTTTCTGTCACAAGCCGTGCTAGAACTCCGGTCTCAGATGTGGAGAGCTGGGGGTAATACCCCTTAGCCACAGAGGAGGTGTAGTAGGACCCAAATGAAACACCCAAGGCAATACTCCAGGCCAGTAGATTTAATATAAAAACAAAGGTTCTTCGCCATTCACAAATAGTCCAACAAAAGTTCTTCTCAGAAAGAGGTATGTTAACAAAACAGGAGGCAAAACAAAATAACTCCACGAGGGGAGAAAAACAAACTAAAGATAACTTAGAAAACCTTACTTGGAAAGACACGGTGGAACAAAGCAGGAGACACATAGCCAGGACTCAATAACCAAGTGAGAAACAAGGGGAAAACACACAGCTAAAATACACAAGGGGAAACAAGGCACAGGTGACCTGGATCAAGCTAATTAGGACACACGAGGAAGAACTAAGGCAGAGGGGAACACAGATGACCTCTAGAGGCCCGGAGACAAACAGGAGGCAGGAAGCTGACAGGACCCCCTCCTCTAGGAACGACTCCTGACGTTCCTTCCAGAACACCCCGGCCCCAGGGTGCGAAAATCTCGGATCAAACCTGGGTCCAGGATGTCCCTGGCTGGAACCCAGGAGCGCTCCTCTGGCCCGTAGCCCTCCCAGTCCACCAGATACTGCAGAGAGTTCTGGACCCTCCGGGAGTCCAGCATCCGGCGGACTGTGTAGGCTGGCTGGCCGTCAATGATCCTGGGAGGTGGCGGGGGTCTGCGTGGGGGGGCAAAAGGAGAAGACAAGACAGGTTTAAGGAGTGAAACATGGAAAGTGGGGTTAACTCTAAGGGAGCGAGGCAGAACCAAACGATACGAAACAGGGTTAACCTTTCTAGCAATGCGGAAAGGGCTGATGTATCTCTGGGAAAGCTTCTTGGATTCGACCCGGAGTGGCAGGTTCTTAGTGGCCAACCAAACTCTCTGACCAGCTCGGAAACTAGGGGCCGTCCGGCGGTGTCGATTAGCCTGACTTTGGTATCTCTGGGAGGTCCGAAGGAGGATACACCTGGCCTTCTTCCAGGTCCGCCTACAGCGTTGGACAAAGCGCTGGGCCGAGGGAACACCAACTTGCGCCTCTTCCTCTGGAAATAATGGAGGGTTGTAACCGAACTGGCATTCGAAGGGGGACAATCCGGTGGCTGAAGACTGGAGGGTGTTGTGGGCATATTCAGCCCAAATGATATAGGTGGCCCAAGACGTGGGATTACTGGCCGCCATACACCGCAGGGTGGTCTCCAGATCCTGATTAATCCGTTCCGTTTGGCCATTAGACTCTGGATGGAACCCTGACGATAGGCTGGCTGTGGCCCCAATAAGCCTGCAGAAGGCCCCCCAAAACCGGGACGAGAATTGGGGACCTCGGTCAGAGACCACGTCCAGGGGAATGCCAAATATCCGGAAGACATGGTTCATGAGGAGCTCAGCGGTCTCCTTAGCCGAGGGCAGCTTGGGCAGGGGAATAAACCGGGCAGCCTTAGAGAACCGGTCAACGATCACTAGGATGACGGTGTTGCCCTGGGATGGAGGAAGTCCCGTAACAAAGTCCAGAGAAAGGTGTGACCATGGCCTTCGAGGAATAGGTAAGGGATGGAGCAGTCCCTGGGGTCGCTGGCGCGTCGACTTTCCCTGGTTGCACACCGGGCAGGCCTCAACATAGACCTGCACGTCCTTCTTGATGGACGGCCACCAAAACCGCCGTCGGAGGAATTCCAGTGTGCGAGCACTGCCTGGATGGCATGTCAAGGGCGACTCATGACCCCACTGCAAGACGCGGGCCCGAACAGAGAGAGGAACGTACAGGCGACCGGCAGGACCACCGCCTGGATCGGGCTCATGGACAAGGGCTTCTCGTACCCCTCTTTCTAGTTCCCACTGAAGAGGTGCGACGATCCTAGACCTCGGAATAATCGATGCCAAGGGCTTCTCTTGTACCTCGGGAGAATAGGCTCGAGACAGGGCATCCGGCTTGACGTTCTTGGTGCCAGGTCGGTAAGACAGGAGGAACTGGAATCGATTAAAGAAAAGGGACCATCGTGCTTGCCGAGGGTTCATCCGCTTAGCCTGTTGGAGATATTCCAGGTTCTTGTGGTCTGTGAGAACCTGGAACGGGTGCTGAGCCCCCTCAAGCCAATGGCGCCACTCTTCCAAGGCCAGTTTTACTGCAAGCAACTCTAGATCCCCCACGTGGTAGTTGCGCTCGGCCTCAGACAGGCGGCGAGACATGAAGGCACAAGGGTGTAATCTCCCATCCTCACCCCTCTGTGACAGGACGGCTCCCACCCCCACCTCTGAGGCGTCCACCTCCACCACGAAAGGTCTTTCTGGGTCAGGAGTCACCAGAATCGGAGCAGACGTGAAGCGGCGCTTGAGATCCTCGAAGGCCCCTGCTGCTTCCGGACCCCAGTGAACCTTGGTCCCTCCTCCCTTGGTAAGCGTCGTCAAGGGGGCTACCACTGAGCTGAAATTCTTGATGAACTTCCGATAGAAGTTAGAAAAGCCAATGAACCGTTGAACCTCCTTGACCGTGGCAGGTGTGGGCCAGCTGCGGACCGCTTCGACCTTCTTGGGATCCATCTCTAGGTGCCCGGGAGTGACAATAAACCCGAGAAACTGAGTCTGAGAAACATGAAATTCACACTTCTCAGGTTTAACATAGAGGTGATTGTCAAGGAGCCTCTGGAGAACCCGGCTAACATGCCCCTCATGCTCCTTCAGTGACCTCGAGAAGATGAGGATATCGTCCAGGTACACGAAGACGAACAGATTAAGCATATCCCGGAGAACATCATTAATCAGGGCTTGGAATACTGCGGGGGCATTGGTGAGCCCGAACGGCATCACCCGGTATTCATAGTGCCCCGTGGGCGTGTTGAACGCCGTCTTCCATTCGTCACCTTGCCGGATCCGCACGAGATGGTAAGCATTGCGGAGATCCAGTTTAGAAAAAATGGAAGCCCCTTGAAGCAGCTCAAAAGCAGTGGCCATGAGAGGAAGAGGATATCGATTCCGAACCGTGATCTTGTTGAGTCCCCGGTAATCAATACAAGGCCTAAGACCCCCGTCCTTCTTTTCAACAAAAAAGAAGCCCGCCCCAGCCGGGGAAGTAGAGGCATGGATGAGGCCGGCTGCCAAGGACTCCTTAATGTAGGTGTCCATAGCTGCGTGCTCGGGGGAGGACAAGGAAAAGATCCGACCTCTAGGAGGGCAGCACCCAGGGAGTAGATCAATGGCACAGTCATACGTGCGATGAGGCGGTAAGGAAGTAGCCCGGGCCTTGCTGAACACAGCCTTGAACCGATGGTAAACACTGGGGACTAGGGAGACGTCAACAGACTCTTGAAACTGGGTACTAGGGGCTGAGGGACTCTGAAGCATGCAGGTGAGTTGGCAAGTGGGACCCCAGCTTAGAATGGTGCCAGTAGGCCAGTCGATCTGGGGATTATGTCTGCATAGCCAAGGGTGACCCAGGATAATAGGATACTCGGGAGAGTCAATGAGATAGAAGGTTTCCTCCTGCTGGTGTTGAGAGATGGTAAGTCGCAGGGACTGAGTCGCCTCGGTAACCTTTCCTGGTTCCAGAGGTCTGCCATCTAAGGCTGTAACTGCCTGGGGATGAGGAAGTAGTTGGGTAGGGATCTTAAGTTCCTTAGCCAAGGTTACATCCAGGAAATCACCTGCGGCACCGGAATCGATCATAGCCTGGACCCGATGCTGGTGGCCCTCCCAGGACAGAGTGGCTGGAATAGCCAGGACAGCGTTAGTAGGAGGAGCTCTAATTCTCCCCATCACAGCCCTCCTGTAGCTGGGCGGGGACTGGCGTTTCCCGAAAGCTCGGGGCAAGTGGATCGGAAGTGGCCGGCAACCCCGCAGTAGAGGCACCGACGCTCCCTCATGCGACGTTCCCTTTCATTGGGAGAAAGCCTGGAACGGCCTAACTGCATGCTCTCCGGGGAATCCTGGAGCAGTTCAGGAGCCGGGGAAGCTCTGAATGACAGAGTCCAAACAGGAGAAACAGAGCTGCTCCGAGGAACTTGGGACTGAGACACCTGGCGGCGAGCCGTTCTCCGCTCTCTTAGACGATTGTCCAGGCGGATGGCCAAGGCTATGAGGGACTCGAGATCTCCAGCTGGTTCTCGGGTGGCTAACTCATCTTGAAGGGGCTCAGATAACCCTCCCTGAAAGCAGACCCTCAGCGCTTCATCATTCCATCCGCTCCTTGCTGCTATGGTCCGAAAATCAATGGCGAAATCTGCCGTGCTTCGGGAGCCCTGACGGAGAGACAGTAGGCGCTTGGAAGCCTCCCGCCCACTGACAGGATGATCGAACACCCGCTTGAACTCTTCTACAAATGCAGCGTGGGAATCACAACAGGCCTCCTGGGACTGCCACACCGCAGAGGCCCAGGCGAGCGCCTTGTCTGAAAGAAGGGTAATGATGTAGGCAATCTTGGAACGGTCTGTGGGAAAACTTGAGGATTGGAGCTCGAAGGTGAGGGAGCATTGGGTGAGGAATCCCTGGCAAGAGCTTGGATCCCCAGAAAAGGGCTTGGGAGGTGGTAGTCGGGGCTCCGCCAACCGAGAAGGCCTGTCGTCACTGGGAGGTGACCTGGGGGAAGGGAGAGGACCAAGGAGGCGTTCAAAGAGCTGGTGAAGGGAACTCATCATTTCGGCCAGGAGTTGAGAATGTCTAGCCATCAGCTCCTCTTGTCGGCTGAGAACGGCTTCATGGCGCTGGAAAGAAGCCTCATGTCGAGTGATCACCGCCAACAGGTCCTGGGAACTGAGTGTTTCTGGGTCCATGATGGACTTGGTTATTCTGTCACAAGCCGTGCTAGAACTCCGGTCTCAGATGTGGAGAGCTGGGGGTAATACCCCTTAGCCACAGAGGAGGTGTAGTAGGACCCAAATGAAACACCCAAGGCAATACTCCAGGCCAGTAGATTTAATATAAAAACAAAGGTTCTTCGCCATTCACAAATAGTCCAACAAAATTTCTTCTCAGAAAGAGGTATGTTAACAAAACAGGAGGCAAAACAAAATAACTCCACGAGGGGAGAAAAACAAACTAAAGATAACTTAGAAAACCTTACTTGGAAAGACACGGTGGAACAAAGCAGGAGACACATAGCCAGGACTCAATAACCAAGTGAGAAACAAGGGGAAAACACACAGCTAAAATACACAAGGGGAAACAAGGCACAGGTGACCTGGATCAAGCTAATTAGGACACACGAGGAAGAACTAAGGCAGAGGGGAACACAGATGACCTCTAGAGGCCCGGAGACAAACAGGAGGCAGGAAGCTGACAATTTTCGCCATGTGTCATAGTTATGCAGAGGTTATTGATATTAGGGGGAAGTCCAAGTAGATCTTCCTCGATGGCTGTAACATCTTCACAGGCAGCAGTGTAATGTTCTTCATGATGACGTATGTAGGTGCAGGTCCAGGTGGCAAAGTCTCCCAAGTCTTCACCACTGTCATAAATCTGGCATTTGGGATGCATCCATCCGCTAGCACTCTGAATCCACAGGAACAGGACTGCAGGGTGGGAAAACATACCTCTCATCTCTCCTGACGTCAGTCAAATCTACTGAGATAATTGTCAGAATAGTTTGGTTCCGGTTGATATCTGTAGAACGTTGGTTTGATACAGTAACACGCTTCAGAATGCTGCAAACAGTATGGAGTCTTTCTACTTCTTCTTGTTTGTCAGATTGGTTCCTCCTTGGTAACTAACAGCAGCTCATACCTTTCAGTTGTTCCAATATTCTGCCCTTTCACCCTCCAGATGAATTGTATCTCAAGGATACAGGAATAAATATTTAATGTTTAGTTTGGTTCCAAAAGTAAATAAATAATAAAATGTCCCACAGTCAATGAAGAAATTAATGCAGAGCTGCAACGTGTTCTCTGACCATCACAAATGATGTCTGCATATGTTCGAGGAGCAGCATCCTGTTTGTACAGCACAGTCACACTGTATGTTAGACAGCTTGTGAAAGTCTATTTTTACCTGTTTTTACGGTTCTCTCTTTCAGTTCCTGAAAAGAAACGTACTGTCTTTAAGAAATACAATTTACATGAAGTACCTGTTTGGATCTGATAGATTTCAGAAGACAGATGAGTCTAACTAAAATATCTGAAGATTGTAACGAAACGTTAGGGGCTCCCGAGTGGAGCAGAGGTCTAAGGCACTGCATCTCAGTTTAAGAGGTGTCACTAGAGACGCCGGTTCGATCCCGGACTGTATCACAGCCGGCTGTGATTGGGAGTCCCATAGGGGAGTGCACAATTGGCCCATTGTCGTTAGGGTAGGGTTTGGACGGGGTAGGGGGGCTGTTAATGTAAATGAGAATTTCTTCTTAACTCACTTGCCTAGTTAAATAAAGGTAAAATAAAAATATGAATTTTAATACAGTACTTAATATTTTTTCTAACTTTACTAATTTCTCTAGTAAATATCAAAAGAGGAAGTGGGAAACTTCTTTAATGAAGTTGTGCTGTTGACATCATTATTATAAAAAATATTATTAGTATTGTTATTATTACTATTATTATTATTATTATTATTATTACTACTACTGTTATTATTATTGCTGTTTTTATTATTATATTTACTATAAGGTAACTATTCTACTCTGGTTAGATATCCTACTGTACTGACTAAAAGCTATCTGTTCCACTGTGATTAGATATCCTACTGTACTCACTAAAAGCTATCTGTTCCACTCTGGTTAGATATCCTACTGCACTTACTAAAATGTATCTGTTCCACTCTGGTTAGATATCATACTGTACTCACTAAAGGTTTCCTTTCAACTCTGGTTAGAAATGCTACTGTACTCACTAAAAGGTATCTGTTCCACTCAGGTTAGACATCCTACTGTACTCACTAAAAGGTAACTGTTCCACTCTGATTAGATAACTAAATGTACTCACTAAAATGTATCTGTTCCACTCTGATTAGATATCCTACTGTACTCACTAAAAGGTATCTGTTCCACTCTGGTTATATATCCTACTGTACTCACTGAAAGCTATCTGTTCCACTCTGGTTATATATCCTATTCTACACACTAAAGGTTTCCTTTCCACTCTGGTTAAATATACTTCTCTATTCACTAAAAGGTATCTGTTCCACTCTGATTATATATCCAACTGTACTCACTAAAAGCTATCTGTTCCACTCTGGTTAGATATACTACTGTACTCACTAAAAGGTATCTGTTCCACTCTGATTATATATCCAACTGTACTCACTAAAAGCTATCTGTTCCACTCTGGTTATATATCCTACTGTACTCACTAAAAGGTAACTGTTCCACTCTGATTAGAAATCCTACCGTACTCACTAAAAGGTAACTGTTCCACTCTGATTAGATATTCAACTGTACTCACTAAAAGCTATCTGTTCCAATAACACCACATCAGCACAAACCCAAGTAATTTACACGGTACACCCTTCCAATGCCCCCCAATGAGCCAGCGAAACAACTAACGCCCAATTTTTGTGAGAAATCTCACCTTATAGCCGGCTTGAGCGGTAGTCACCTCGCGACTCAGGAATGGAACAAAGAACGATGCAGACAGATCTCGGACGAGCCCCCATTTGTCGTATCGCGTCGATGCTGGTGATTATTGCTGTCAAACAAAGAGTCCGCTTAGGCTGCACTTTGATTATAAGTTTTATTCATATCACAAGATGTCAGCATAAGTTTACAGACCCTGCAGGGCTTGAGAACAGTGTTCCAAAGATAATCTGTCTGTTCCAACCCCCTCTGCCTCCAGCCTATACTTATAAAGAATGCAAAAATATGGGTTGCTGCCCCTGCTGTCCAATCACCTGTCTCCCGTGGGGCGTCACCCTACAAATGGCTACTTTTGAACAAAAATAAACATCCCTTCAGTTCCACTTAAAAACCATTAACAAAGACATAATCCTAATACACTACAACTCACTGAAAGCTATCTGTTCCACTCTGGTTATATATCCTATTCTACTCACTAAAGGTTTCCTTTCCACTCTGGTTAAATATACTTCTCTATTCACTAAAAGGTATCTGTTCCACTCTGATTAGATATCCAACTGTACTCACTGAAAGCTATCTGTTCCACTCTGGTTAGATATCCTACTGTACTCACTAAAAGCTATCTGTTCCACTCTGGTTAGATATCCTACTGTACTCACTAAAAGCTATCTGTTCCACTCTGGTTAGATATCCTACTGTACTCACTAAAAGGTATCTGTTCCACTCTGGTTATATATCCTACTGTACTCACTAAAAGGTATCTGTTCCACTCTGGTTAGATATGCTACTGTACTCACTAAAAGGTATGTGTTCCACTCTGGTTATATATCCTACTCTACTCACAAAAATGTTCCCTTTCCACTCTGGTTAGATATCCTACTGTACTCACTAAAAGGTAACTGTTCCACTCTGATTAGAAATTATACTGTACTCACTAAAAGGTAACTGTTCCACTCTGATTAGATATTCTACTGTACTCACTAAAAGCTATCTGTTCCAATCTACAGGAATGTACAGTATGACAGAGCTACTTTGTGTTTATGTGGCTGAAAACACAACAGAGGTCTTTTGATTCCTCTTCCTCCTCCTCACCTCTGTAACCCCACCCAACCAGGAAGCTCAGACAGCTCCAGTCCCATCCCCCCTGGCTTTCCCTGTGACAAGGTCACGTGTATGTAGCCCCCTACTCTCTATGGAGCCAAAAGCAAACTAGACAATGACTGGGAGCCCCTGTGAGATTATAGACTGGTCTGTCTGCTGTCTGTATGGGACTTTCACCTACTCCTACATTGACCTGCTCAGAAGACCGTACGCTCTACCTTCTGTAGCGCCTTATGGTCAGATGCAGAGCAGTTGCAATACCAGGCAGTGATGCAACTGGTCAGGATGCTCTCGATGGTGCAGCTGTATAACCTTTTGAGGAACTGGGGACCCATGCCAAAACTTTTCAGTCTCCTGAGGGGGAAATGGTGTTGTCGTGCCCTCTTCACAACTGTCTTGGTGTGTTTGGACCATGATTGGTGATGTGGACACCAGGGAACTTGAAACTCTCAACCCGCTCCACTTCAGGCCTGTCGATGTTAATGGGGGCCTGTTCGGCCCTCCTTTTCCTATAGTCCACGATCAGCTCCTTTGTGTTGCTCACATTAAGGGAGAGGTAGTGCGTACTGCCCAGTACATCAATTTGGCCAACATTCCAGACATCCAGGACCTATGTACTAGACAATGTCAGAGGAAGGCCCAAAAAATTGTCAAAGACACAAGTCACCCAAGCCTTAGACTGTTCTCCCAGCTACAGCATGGCAAGCGGTACCGGAGCGCCAAGTCTATAACCAAAAGTGTCCTTAACAGCTTCTTCCCCCAAGCCATAAGACTCCTGAACAATTAATCAACTGGCCACCCAGACAATTTACATTTCACCCCCCGCCCCCATTGTTTTTAAACTGCTGCTACTCGCTGTTTATACTCGCTGTTTATTACAGTCACCCCCGCACATTGACTCGGTACCGGTACCCCCTGTATATAGCCTCGTTACTGTTATGTAATTTTATTGTGTTACTTTTTGATTTTATTATTTTACTTTAGTTTATTTTGTACATTTTCTCTTAACTCTATTTCTTGAACTGCATTGTTGGTTAAGGGCTTGTAAGTAAGCACTTCACGGTAAGGTCTACACATGTGGTATTCGGCGCATGTGATGAATAAAATATTATTTGATTTGAGAGCGAAGAACATGTAGAATATAGAATATGGAGGCATTCTAGAATATAACATTAAAATGAGTAATGCTAAGGCAGGGAGCAGGGACATATAGCATTTTATTTCAAATCAGAAACAGATGCCAGTTTCCAACAAATATTGTGCAGAAATCACTTCATTGGCCAGAAAGGGGGACACCTCCCCACGCCCATGAGATAAGAAATGTATCAAATAAATGTGTAATAAACCATATACAGACAACATTCAAACAACACATTTAGTTAAAAAACTAGCAACACATTTAGTTAAACAACTAGCAACACATTTAGTTAAACAACTAGCAACACATTTAGTTAAACAACTAGCAACACATTTAGATAAACAACTAGCAACACATTTAGTTAAACAACTAGCAACACATTTAGTTAAACAACTAGCAACACATTTAGTTAAACAACTAGCAACACATTTAGATAAACAACTAGCAACACATTTAGTTAAACAACTAGCAACACATTTAGTTAAACAACTAGCAACACATTTAGTTAAACAACTAGCAACACATTTAGTTAAACAACTAGCAACACATTTAGTTAAACAACTAGCAACACATTTAGATAAACAACTAGCAACACATTTAGTTGCCAATTAGCAACACATTTAGTTAAACAACTAGCAACACATTTAGTTAAACAACTAGCAACACATTTAGTTAAACAACTAGCAACTACATTTCTGTATAAAACTCTTTGATCGATTTTGAAATAAAAATAACTGCTTCGTGGTAATTCATGTATTGTCATTAATACCTGCTTCATGGTCATTGGTCATTCACGGATTGCCGTTAATAAATGGTTCATGGTCATTGGTCATTCATGTATTGTCATTCACAGGAGCATACAGTAGTTGTTATCTGAAATACAACAGAAATGAGCTAAATCACACCTTTTTCAGTTCCTCTTAGCAACAAATATACAAGCAAAGATTTGTGTTAGTGATTAGTTGTTGAAAAATACAAACAGGAGCTGATGAAATTTGGGGAAGTAAAATTATTGGCTTTTTTTCTATGAAATTTAAATAGGATTATTTCTAAGTAATTTCAGATGAATCAGAGAAAGTACACTCCAGACAGAGCATTTAAAAGGACTTCATCACAATTGTCTTAACAAATCTCAAAAACGACAAATTCAATACCTCAAAATATGTGTCAACATTACATCTGCATAAACACAAGATTCTACATCAACCTCTGATCTCACGCTTCAGTGTGAGGTTTCAGTTTAGCCCACAGTCTGTCCCAGAATGCCTGGTGCTGATTGGGGTCTTGGGGCCAGTCCAGATAGGTCCTGGTCTTCACCAGGCGAGCCAGCCTGTGGTGGGCAGACAGCTGGCGAGGGGGGATCTTCTCCAGGAAGACCAGGAGGATGACGTCCCTTTGCTCCACCTGCAGCCTGGAGGTGGCCAGCTTCATCTCCAGGGAGCACCAGTTACTGCGCAAGTAGTGGCGGCTGACTAGGCAGAGGGTGTGGCGGCTCTGGTAGAGGCTGTCTGTGATGTTCTCCACAATGTCCTTCCCCAGCTGGAAGTCCCTGCTGTGCAGACAGAGGCGCAGGAAAGGAGGACCCCTCTGCTCCAAATTGGGAAGCAGGTCCTCCACCACCCAGTGTTCGTCCTTCCCGCTGTAGGAGACAAACGCATCGTAGTGGTAGCGCCCCCTGGTGTTGGATCGCATGGCCTCCGACAGCCAGCCAAGGGTGATGTGGTAGAGGGGGAGGAGGTAGGGGCCGGCCAGGTTGTGAACCAACACCACCAGCATGAAGAACAGGACTCCCAGACCAGTCGCAGCAAAGAGCACAAAGTCCACCTCTGTTGAGCAGTTGTCTTCTGTGTACTTTACAAAATTAGGTGTGTCTATTCCGTTGTCCGACAAGCATATCAAATCGTCCAGAGCATACATAACTTGATGTGAATACGGAGAAATCATGATCACCTCAACTTGCCTGTACCCCTTGGCCCATGTAATGAGCCAAGCATTGTCACAACTGCAAAACATCTGAAACTTCAAAAGTATCAAATACTTAAGGCTAGAGAGAGGTTCAGTAAAGCTGTAGAATACATTATAAATGTTCTCGATATGCAAATACAATGTTTTCAAAGATTTTAAGTCTTTAGTTAAACTCCCCTCCAAAGAATAAATCCTGCAGTTATAAAGTTCCAGAACCTCCAGTTTGGTCAGGTTGTGAAAAATGATGTTGGCAGAACGCTGTATTAAAAGATCCACCCGTCTTAGAGCCAGTTTCCTCAGGTGAATCAGCTGATTAATTGATGTTAAATCAACACTTTTAGCTGAAAGCTTAGATCTGTAGTCAAATGTCTCCACAGACGTGAAGTACTTTCCCATGAATTCAGATCCACAAAGGAATTCTTCAGCATCAGTATTAAGATGGGTTACGGACTGAAAGAATGGTCTGTCACAGTCTTCAAATGAAACCGTCTGGCCTTTGACCTGGAGACTCAGGTTCTGTTTAGATGTGATGTTACTGCCGATAGTCAACTGCATCGGCCTCATAGCTGAACTAATGTACAGATCAGTCAGCTGACTCAGAATGCCACCAAATATAAGTGTCAGATTCAGCTTGATCACAGGTTCTGTTAGTGGATTGTGCACTTGCCCGAGAAACACTTGTTTTAGAGACGTGAGGTGTGTGAAAGACATTGCCTCAATGTTGTGAATAAGTGGATTGTTCCTGAGGTCTAAACGTGTCAAACTACTTAAACCAAAAAATGTGTTTGCATGGATCTGTGTTATGTTGTTTCTTGTAATGATTAAGGACTCCAGATTTGTCAATCCCAGGAAAGCAAAGTCTTCAATGTTTGAAATAAAATTATGTGTTAAATCCAGGTACTGCAGTTTAACAAGACAGCTAAATTGTTTTGCAAAAAGTATTTGTGGATTGTTCAACCTTAAAGTGAGTTTTGTTAACCATGTGATTGGTTGTTTTTGGCAGGAGCAAATATCAAGTATGTTATCTGTCAGGCCATATATTGTTAATTGATTAAGGTTTTTGAGACTGGAAATGAAATTCCATTTCAAATGGGGAGTAGGATAGATGGCTCCAGGTCCAGATAAATGCATATGTTCTAGCCCAATGCACAATTCAAAACTGGACATAGAGAGGCTGCTTGTATTGGCATTGAATACATATATTTGCTGGATTGAAAGCAAAAACACGACATTACAGATACTTTCAATATCAATGTCATTGCTACCACAGCAACTGAAGTGCTGGATTTGCTTAATCCCAGAAAGGGGAAGGCGCAGTAGGACTTCCTGGCTGAAAGCCGCATTTAAAAATGTCAGGTTCTGGAGCCAAGCCATTGCACCTTCCTCTATATGTGTTATTTTACCAAATAATAAGTCAACTCTTGTTAGATTGTTAAAAACAGATGTCACGCTTTGGTTGTTGTTGGAGCAGTTTGATTGGTTTAACGATTGTATCACTGGTGCGTCTACACTTATCTCTATAAGTGACTTTATATTCATTATTCTGCATAGTATCTCTGACAAATCCTCTTCACAGGTTTCACTAATGCTGAATCTTTGTAACTGAGGGATGCCATGGAAAACATCTGGGGTCATTGCTCTTAACCTGTAACCATGTATGGTCAAATGACTTAACTTAACTAGATCTCTGAATGTATGAGGCCCAATATGACAATCACAGCACCCAGAGCCCATTCCCCATTTACCTATCAAGTACATGTGTTCCAGATTTGGAAGGTGGCTATTCCCAGTTGGAAGGATTTGAGCAAAACAGCCGTCAATGTACAGGTACTCCAGATCCTGAAACTGAGAGAAAAAGCCAAGAGACATGGATCTATTTTCGCCATGTGTCATAGTTATGCAGAGGTTATTGATATTAGGGGGAAGTCCAAGTAGATCTTCTTCGATGGCTGTAACATCTTCACAGGCAGCAGTGTAATGTTCTTCATGATGAGGTAGGTTGGTGCAGTTCCAGGTGGCAAAGTCACCCAAGTCTTCACCACTGTCATAAATCAAATCAAATCAAATCAAATCAAATTTTATTGGTCACATGCGCCGAATACAACAGGTGCAGACATTACAGTGAAATGCTTACTTACAGCCCTTAACCAACAGTGCATTTATTTTAAACAAAAAAGTAAGAATAAAACAACAACAAAAAAGTGTTGAGAAAAAAAAAAAAAGAGCAGAAGTAAAAAATAAAGTGACAGTAGGGAGGCTATATATACAATAGAATAAAGTGACAGTAGGGAGGCTATATATACAGGGGGGTACCGTTGCATAGTCAATGTGCGGGGGCACCGGCTAGTTGAGGTAATATGTACATGTGGGTAGAGTTAAAGTGACTATGCATAAATACTTAACAGAGTAGCAGCAGCGTAAAAAGGATGGGGTGGGGGGGCAGTGCAAATAGTCCGGGTAGCCATGATTAGCTGTTCAGGAGTCTTATGGCTTGGGGGTAGAAGCTGTTGAGAAGTCTTTTGGACCTAGACTTGGCACTCCGGTACCGCTTGCCGTGCGGTAGCAGAGAGAACAGTCTATGACTAGGGTGACTGGAGTCTTTGACAATTTTGAGGGCCTTCCTCTGACACCGCCTGGTATAGAGGTCCTGGATGGCAGGGAGCTTTGCCCCAGTGATGTACTGGGCCGTACGCACTACCCTCTGTAGTGCCTTGCGGTCAGAGGCCAAGCAGTTGCCATACCAGGCGGTGATGCAACCAGTCAGGATGCTCTCGATGGTGCAGCTGTAGAATTTTTTGAGGATCTGAGGACCCATGCCAAATCTTTTTAGTCTCCTGAGGGGGAATAGGCTTTGTCGTGCCCTCTTCACGACTGTCTTGGTGTGTTTGGACCATGATAGTTCGTTGGTGATGTGGACACCAAGGAACTTGAAGCTCTCAACCTGTTCCACTACAGCCCCGTCGATGAGAATGGGGGCGTGCTCAGTCCTCTTTTTTTTCCTGTAGTCCACAATCATCTCCTTTGTCTTGGTCACGTTGAGGGAGAGGTTGTTGTCCTGGCACCACACGGCCAGATCTCTGACCTCCTCCCTATAGGCTGTCTCATCGTTGTCGGTGATCAGGCCTACCACTGTTGTGTCGTCGGCAAACTTAATGATGGTGTTGGAGTCGTGCCTGGCCATGCAGTCATGGGTGAACAGAGAGTACAGGAGGGGACTGAGCACGCACCCCTGAGGGGCCCCCGTGTTGAGGATCAGTGTGGCAGATGTGTTGTTACCTACCCTTACCACCTGGGGGCGGCCCGTCAGGAAGTCCAGGATCCAGTTGCAGAGGGAGGTGTTTAGTCCCAGGATCCTTAGCTTAGTGATGAGCTTTGAGGGCACTATGGTGTTGAATGCTGAGCTGTAGTCAATGAATAGCATTCTCACGTAGGTGTTCCTCTTGTCCAGGTGGGAAAGGGCAGTGTGGAGTGCGATAGAGATTGCATCATCTGTGGATCTGTTGGGGCGGTATGCAAATTGGAGTGGGTCTAGGGTTTCTGGGATTATGCTGTTGATGTGAGCCATGACCAGTCTTTCAAAGCACTTCATGGCTACAGACGTCAGTGCCACGGGTCGGTAGTCATTTAGGCAGGTTATCTTAGAGTTCTTGGGCACGGGGACTATGGTGGTCTGCTTGAAACATGTTGGTATTACAGACTCAGTCAGGGACATGTTGAAAATGTCAGTGAAGACACTTGCCAGTTGGTCAGCACATGCTCGGAGTACACGTCCTGGTAATCCGTCTGGCCCTGCGGCCTTGTGAATGTTGACCTGCTTAAAAGTCTTACTCACATCGGCTACGGAGAGCGTGATCACATAGTCGTCCGGAACAGCTGGTGCTCTCATGCATGCTTCAGTGTTACTTGCCTCGAAGCGAGCATAGAAGTGGTTTAGCTCGTCTGGTAGGCTTGTGTCACTGGGCAGCTCGCGGCTGTGCTTCCCTTTGTAGTCTGTAATAGTTTTCAAGCCCTGCCACATCCGACGAGCGTCAGAGCCAGTGTAGTATGATTCAATCTTAGACCTGTATTGACTCTTTGCCTGTTTGATGGTTCGTCGGAGGTCATAGCGGGATTTCTTATAAGCGTCCGGGTTAGAGTCCCGTTCCTTGAAAGCGGCAGCTCTACCCTTTAGCTCAGTGCGGATGTTTCCTGTAATCCATGGCTTCTGGTTGGGGTATGTACGTACGGTCACTGTGGGGACGACATCATCGATGCACTTATTGATGAAGCCAGTGACTGATGTGGTGTACTCCTCAATGCTGTCTGAAGAATCCCTGAACATGTTCCAGTCTGTGCTAGCAAAACAGTCCTGTAGCTTAGCATCTGCGTCATCTGACCACTTTTTTATTAGCCGAGTCACTGGTGCTTCCTGCTTCAGTTTTTGCTTATAAGCAGGAATCAGGAGGATAGAGTTATGGTCAGATTTGCCAAATGGAGGGCGAGGGAGAGCTTTGTATGCGTCTCTGTGTGTGGAGTAAAGGTGGTCTAGAGTTTTTTCCCCTCTGGTTGCACATTTAACATGCTGGTAGAAATGAGGTAGAACGGATTTAAGTTTCCCTGCATTAAAGTCCCCTGCTACTAGGAGCGCTGCATCTGGATGAGCGTTTTCCTGTTGATTAATGGCCTTGTACAACTCATTCAGTGCAATCTTAATGCCAGCATTGGTTTGTGGTGGTAAATAGACAGCTATGAAAAGTATAGATGAAAACTCTCTTGGTAAATAGTGTGGTCTACAGCTTATCATAAGATACTCTACCTCAGGCGAGCAAAACCTTGAGACTTCCTTAGTATTTGATTTTGTGCACCAGCTGTTGTTTACAAAAATACAGAGACCGCCACCCCTCGTCTTACCCGAGTCTGCCGTTCTGTCCTGCCGATGTAGCGTATAGCCTGCTAGCTGAATGTTGTCATTGTTGTCATTCAGCCACGACTCCGTGAAACATAAGATATTACAGTTTTTAATGTCCCGTTGGTAGGATAACCGTAATCTTAAATCGTCCATTTTATTATCCAAAGCTTGAACGTTGGCTAATAGGATTGATGGGAGAGGCAGTTTACTCGTTCGCCGTCGGATCTTTACAAGGCACCCCGACCTACGTCCACGGTATCTCCGTCTCTTCCTCACGCGAATGACGGGGATCTGGGCCTTGTCTGGAGTCTGTAGAATATCCTTCGCGAACGCCTCGTTGAAAAAAAAGTGTTCGTCCAACGCGAGGTGAGTAATCGCTGTCCTGATATCCAGAAGCTCTCTTTGGTTATAAGAGACGATGGCATAAACATTATGTACAAAATAAATTACAAATAACGCGGAAAAACACACATAATAGTACAATTGGTTAGAGGGCTGTAAAACGGCAGCCATCTTCTTCCGGCGCTGTTCTTGGCCTTTAAATCTGGCATTTGCGATGCATCCATCCGCTAGCACTCTGAATCCACAGGAACAGGACTGCAGGGTGGGAAAACATAGCTCTCATCTCTCCTGACGTCAGTCAAATCTACTGAGATAATTGTCAGAATAGTTTGGTTCCGGTTGATATCTGTAGAACGTTGGTTTGATACAGTAACACGCTTCAGAATGCTGCAAACAGTATAGAGTCTTTTCTACTTCTTCTTGTTTGTCAGATTGGTTCCTCCTTGGTAACTAACAGCAGCTCATACCTTTCAGTTGTTCCAATATTCTGCCCTTTCACCCTCCAGTTGAATTGTATCTCAAGGATACTGGAATAAATATTTGATGTTTAGTTTGGTTCCAAAAGTAAAGAAATTATCAAATGTCCCACAGTCAATGAAGAAATGAATACAGAGCTACAATGTGTTATCTGACCATCACAGTTGATGTCTGTATACATTCGAAGAGCAGCATCCTGTTTGTACAGCACAGTCACACTGTATTTTAAACAGCTTCTCTCTTTCAGTTCCTGAAAATAAACGTACTGTCTATAAAAAAGACAATTTACATGAAGGACCTGTTTGGACGTGATAGATTTCAGAGGATAGATGAGTCTCACTAAAATATCTGCAGTTTGTAATGAAATATGAATTGGAGTACAGCACATGCTTCGTAAACAACAGGTGTGGACTAACAGTGAAATGTTTACTAACGGGCCATTCCCAACATTGCATAGAGAAAGAAAACAGAGTAGCTATTTGGTTAACTATTTAACTAACTGTTTAGCAGTCTTATGGCTTGGGGGTAGAAACTGTTCAGTGTCCTGTTGGTTCCAGATGTGGTGCGTTGGTACCGCTTGCCATGCTATAACAGAGAGAACAGTCTATGGCTTGGGTGGCTGGAGTCTTTGACCATTTTTAGGGCCTTCCTCTGACACCGCCTGGTATAGAGGTCCTGGATGGCAGGAAGCTTGGCCCCAGTGATGTACAGGGCCGTACGCACTGTAGCGCCTTGCTGTCGGATGCCAAGCAGTTGCCATACCAGGCGGTGATGCAACCAGACAATATGCGCTGAATGATGCAGCTGTGGAACTTTTTGATGATCTGAGGGCCAATGTCATATTTTTTCATTCTCCTGAGGGGGAAGAGGCGTTGTCGTACCCTCGTCACGACTGTGTTGGTGTGTTTGGACCATGATAGATCTTTAGTGATGTGGACACAGAAGAACTTGAAACTCTCGACCCACTTCACTACAGCCCCGTCGATGTGAATGTTTCCTGTAGTCCACAATCAGCTCCTTTGTCTTGCTGGGACGGTCTCAGCAGAAATGAGGCTTTCCTAATATGGACACAGTACCAAGATCTTACAATAACAATTAAAGTCCTAGCGGATAATATTCATATGTGCCTGGGGCGACCCAAACACTTAACACAGTCTGCTTGATAAATGGCACCCTATTTCCTTTATAGTGCACTACTTTTGACCAGGGCCCATAGGGCCATACCCGAGATCATTTCAAGTCTTTAATCTGATTATGCAATTAATTGGTTGGTTAAACGTCTGCTCCTGGGATTAAACATTTTACATTTACATTTTAGTCATTTAGCAGACTCTCTTATCCAGAGCGACTTACAGTTAGTGAATACATATATATATTTTTTTATACTGGCCCCCCGTGGGAATCAAACCCACAACCCTGGCGTTGCAAACGCCATGCTCTATCAACTGAGCTACATCCCTGCCGGCCATTCCCTCCCCTACCCTGGACGACGCTGGGCCAATTGTGCGCCGCCCATGAGTCTCCCGGTCGCGGCCGGCTGCGACAGAGCCTGGATTCGAACCAGGATCTCTAGTGGCACAGTTAGCACTGCAATGCAGTGCCTTAGACCACTGCGCCACTCAGGAGACTAGTAGGGATATTAAAGCCATGCTAGAGCCAAGCAAGGGGATTTCCCAAGATGCCTCTTTCACTACTCTCTGTTTATCTCATATTCATATTCACCATACAGTGGAATCGCCTATCTGCTCCTGGAAAATTCCACATTCCCTTTCTCTGTTTTCTTCTGACAGGGTTTGACCTTAGCCCAAAACAGCACACTATAAAGCAGAATAGCAAAGGTTTTGTTTTGCTTATGTTTTGTTGCTTTTTGTATCTCAAGATGTAGCTGTTGTTGTTGTTGTTATTTCTGTTGTTGTTGTCGAAGTGATATGTATCCATGGCAATGAGGTTCCAAACATGTTAACAGGGGTCTCCAAATAGAAATATGTTTGCAAAGTTCTGTTCACAATCACAACTCCTACTCACCTCTGTGACTGCGTTCCATCACACTTTGGATTGACGGAAGTTCATAATAAAACAAATTAATTCAACCCTTTTGCCACCCTTTATACAGCATGATAATTGGTAATGAATGATTTATGAATCATCTATACAGCCCTTATAAAGGGTTAACAAAGGCTTCATAACCCTTCAAATGTATATTTTCTCATTCTTAGATTGTGACCATAATGAATACATTCTTAAACTCAATGGACTCCAATCCTGCCTCCCATCCTCCTTCCTCCCTCCTCACCCTCCTCTCTCCTCCCTCCTCCCATCCTCCTTCTTTCCTCCTCCCTCCTCCACTCCTCCCCACCTCCCTCCTCTTTCCCCCTCCTCCCTCCTCCCCTCATCTACTCCCAGTTTTACTCCATCTGAAGGCATGCTGCTGAATTCCAAGAGTTACCATGGTTTTAAGGCTGTTCTTGCCACTCATTGTCACAGAGATGACATCTCTCTCTCTCTCTCTCTCTCTCTCTCTCTCTCTCTCTCTCTCTCTCTCTCTCTCTCTCTCTCTCTCTCTCTCTCTCTCTCTCGCTCTCTCTCTCCCCAACCAAGTCTGCCTTTGCCTCCCTCCTTCCTTCTCTCTCTCTGTTCCCCTCCTTCCTTCCTTCCTTCCATCCTTCCTTCCTTCCTTCCTTCCTTCCTTCCTTCCTTCCTTCCTTCCTTCCTTCCTTCCTTCCTTCCTTCCTTCCTTCCTTCCTTCCTTCCTTCCTTCCTTCCTTCCTTCCTTCCTTCCTTCCTTCCTTCCTTCCTTCCTTCCTTCCTTCCTTCCTTCCTTCCTTCATTCCTTCCTTCCTTCCTTCCTTCCTTCCTTCCTTCCTTCCTTCCTTCCTTCCTTCCTTCCTTCCTTCCTTCCTCCCTTCCTTCGTTCCTTCGTTCCTTCCTTCCTTCCTTCGTTCCTTCCTTCCTTCCTTCCTTCCTTCCTTCCTTCCTTCCTTCCTTCCTTCCTTCCTTCCTTCCTTCCTTCCTTCCTTCCTTCCTTCCCTCCCTCCCTCCCTCCCTCCCTCCCTTGCTCCTTCCTTCCTTCCTTCCTCCCTCCCTCCCTACCTCTCTAACCAAGCTGGATGGGGAGGTTTTGTTGGATCCAGACCTGGGTTCAAATAGCATTACTGTTGTAACCGATAGGCATGGGTTGCTCTTTTGGGACTATTACATTGGTTCCATCAAGCCAGGCCAGCCCAATAAAGCACACTTAAAAGTATTTGAAAGAAAATGAATACTTTGAACACATGTCTGGTGTAGGGTCCATAATACACTGCTCAAAAAAATAAAGGGAACACTTAAACAACACAATGGAACTCCAAGTCAATCACACTTCTGTGAAATCAAACTGTCCACTTAGGAAGCAACACTGATTGACAATAAATGTCACATGCTGTTGTGCAAATGGAATAGACAACAGGTCGAAATCATAGGCAATTAGCAAGACACCCCCAATAAAGAAGTGGTTCTGCAGGTGGTGACCACAGACCACTTCTCAGTTCCTATGCTTCCTGGCTGATGTTTTGGTCACTTTTGAATGCTGGCGGTGCTTTCACTCTAGTGGTAGCATGAGACGGAGTCTACAACCCACACAAGTGGCTCAGGTAGTGCAGCTCATCCAGGATGGCACATCAATGCGAGCTGTGCCAAGAAGGTTTGCTGTGTCTGTCCAGAGCATGGAGGCGCTACCAGGAGACAGGCCAGTACATCAGGAGATGTGGAGGAGGCCGTAGGAGGGCAACAACCCAGCAGCAGGACTGCTACCTCCGCCTTTGTGCAAGGAGGAGCAGGAGGAGCACTGCCAGAGCCCTGCAAAATGACCTCCAGCAGGCCACAAATGTGCATGTGTCTGCTCAAACGGTCAGAAACAGACTCCATGAGGGTGGTATGAGGGCCCGACGTCCACAGGTGGGGGTTGTGCTTACAGCCCAACACCGTGCAGGACGTTTGGCATTCGCCAGAGAACACCAAGATTGGCAAATTCGCCACTGGCGCCCTGTGCTCTTCACAGATGAAAGCAGGTTCACACTGAGCACATGTGACAGACATGACAGAGTCTGAAGACGCCGTGGAGAACGTTCTGCTGCCTACAACATCCTCCAGCATGACCGGTTTGGCGGTGGGTCAGTCATGGTGTGGGGTGGCATTTCTTTGGGGGGCCGCACAGCCCTCCATGTGCTCGCCAGAGGTAGCCTGACTGCCATTAGGTACCGAGATGAGATCCTCAGACCCCTTGTGAGACCATATGCTGGTGCGGTTGGCCCTGGGTTCCTCCTAATGCAAGACAATGCTAGACCTCATGTGGCTGGAGTGTGTCAGCAGTTCCTGCAAGAGGAAGGCATTGATGCTATGGACTGGCCCGCCCGTTCCCCAGACCTGAATCCAATTGAGCACATCTGGGACATCATGTCTCGCTCCATCCACCAACGCCACGTTGCACCACAGACTGTCCAGGAGTTGGCGGATGCTTTAGTCCAGGTCTGGGAGGAGATCACTCAGGAGACCATCCACCACCTCATCAGGAGCATGCCCAGGTATTGTAGGGAAGTCATACAGGCACGTGGAGGCCACACACACTACTGAGCCTCATTTTGACTTGTTTGAAGGACATTAAATCAAAGTTGGATCAGCCTGTAGTGGGGTTTTTCCACTTTAATTTTGAGGGTGACTCCAAATCCAGACCTCCATGGGTTGATACATTTGATTTCCATTGATAATTTTTGTGTGATTTTGTTGTCAGCACATTCAACTATGTAAAGAAAAAAGTATTTAATAAGATTATAAAGTGTTCCCTTTATTTTTTTGAGCAGTGTATATTATTTTGTGATCTTTCTCTATTGACTCATTGCATTATAGACCCTATCATCCACCCTGTAATAAACATATCTATATAATTAACAGAACACCCTATCATCAACCCTGTCATTAACAGATCTATATAATTAACAGAACACCCTATCATCCACCCTGCATTAACATATCTATATCATTAACAGAACACCCTATCATCAACCCTGTCATTAACAGATCTATATAATTAACAGAACACCCTATCATCCACCCTGCATTAACATATCTATATCATTAACAGAACACCCTATCATCAACCCTGTCATTAACAGATCTATATAATTAACAGAACACCCTATCATCAACCCTGCATTAACATATCTATATCATTAACAGAACACTCTATCATCAACCGTGTCATTAACAGATCTATATAATTAACAGAACACCCTATCATCAACCCTGTCATTAATATATCTATATCATTAACACTTTAGTTCAGTGGGATAAAACTGTCATGGATAGAAATCATACTTTAGTTCAGTGGGATAAGACTGTCATGGATAGGAATCATACTTTAGTTTAATTCAGTGGGATAAGACTATCATGGATAGGAATCATACTTTAGTTCAGTGGGATAAGAGTGTCATTGATAGGAATCATACTTTAGTTTAGTTCAGTGGGATAAGACTGTCATGGATAGGAATCATACTTTAGTTCAGTGGGATAAGACTGTCATGGATAGGAATCATACTTTAGTTTAATTCAGTGGGATAAGACTATCATGGATAGGAATCATACTTTAGTTCAGTGGGATAAGAGTGTCATTGATAGGAATCATACTTCAGTTTAGTTCAGTGGGATAAGACTGTCATGGATAGGAATCATACTTTAGTTTAGTTCAGTGGGATAAGACTGTCATGGATAGGAATCATAATTTAGTTTAGTTCAGTGGGATAAGACTATCATGGATAAGAATCATACTTTAGTTCAGTGGGATAAGAGTGTCATTGAAAAATCATATTTTAGTTCAGTGGGATAAGACTGTCATGGATAGGAATCATACTTTAGTTTAGTTCAGTTGGATAAGACTGTCATGGATAGGAATCATACTTTAGTTTAGTTCAGTGGGATAAGGCTGTAATTGATAGGAATCATACTTTAGTTTAGTTCAGTGGGATAAGAGTGTCATTGATAGGAATCATACTTTAGTTTAGTTCAGTGGGATAAGGCTGTCATGGATAGGAATCATACTTTAGTTCAGTGGGATAAAACTGTAATTGATAGGAATCATACTTTAGTTTAGTTCAGTGGGATAAAACTGTCATGGATAGGAATCATACTTTAGTTTAGTTCAGTGGGATAAGGCTGTCATGGAGAGGAATCATACTTTAGTTTAGTTCAGTGGGATAAGACTGTCATGGAGAGGAATCATACTTTAGTTTAGTTCAGTGGGATAAGAGTGTCATTGATAGGAATCATACTTTAAGCTCCATCTATCTAATCTCTTTGTTGTCACAGGAGAATTGTCGTATCTAGGTCACGGTGATCACAGATACAGTAGAAAATACCTTCTTGTGTCTTCTGTAGATTTTTCCTCACATTCGTCAAGGCCCATGTTACCTGTCAGTGAGTTGTTTGGTGTTGATGTGTTGACTTCCCTAGATTCACATTTAGAGAAGGAGCGATCTAAGCCCATTGAGAATCCTTAAGAGTCGATTGACGCCACCCCGTTAAAATCTGTCTGTTTAAAGGTGCTACTCATAGTATTTCTCAGAATGTCTCCCCCATGTGGAATTTGGGTGAATTGAAACAGCACTAGGCTGCATTCAAAATAAATCTCCCCCCACCCCCGCATCCCATTTCCCCCTAACATGGCGGAGACTCACGCCTGAACCTTTTAACTTTCGGGTTTTGGTCCACCAGTTTCAAACAACTGTAAAAACTATATTTTTTGTTATTGAAAATATATTTCACAGCGATTTAGATGTACAATGATTTCCTACACTATTCAGTGCTTTCTTTCTCACATAAATTAAAATTGAGTGAACATTGTAGGAAATTAGTGATTTCTACATTGGCAGCTTGACCTGATTCCCACTAGATAACACAGCCACAAAGTCAAAACAGCTTTCCCATTTTGACAACAGATGCCGCTCCGGCGGGAGAAATCAATAGGCCAATGTCACAGCCAATCACAACACTATCATTAAATTATTACTGCAGGTATATTATAGATTTTCTGAAATTACAATGCAAAAATTCAAAAAATCCTAGGCATCACCTTTTTTTGAAGTTATCAGATTTTTTTGTATGGGCTGTGTCTCAATCCACCATATCCACGTAGGTGGAAAGTGGCAGAGCTACAGCACTGTTTCTCACACCAACACACAGCCCGAAAATCGGTCTTCTCACGAAAACGTCTGTAGCGTCCGAACGGTTTGGCCTACAAACTAATATGTCGCCAGTATGGAAAGGGAAGACTCTCACAAACTAGATGTTGTCCGTTTTGCTCTACGACCCTCACAAGTGTCACGGGACTTGTCTGAAGGTAACCTGGTACCGGTTTAAAATATGAATGGAAGTATGGAACTAGTTTTGTGAAAACCAAAAAAGGTGTTAAAAAATGTTTTATATTTCCTGGGCTGTCTTACATCTCCTAGATATGGGCCAGACACTTCAAAACCTTATTCCACCAGTTTGAGAACATGTAAGGGCACAGGGCAGCGTGAAAACTTGGTGACCACCATCACCACCACCACCACCACCACCACCACCACCACCACCATCACTCATTATACAGGCCAGGGCATGGTCAGTTAGACTGCCCCATCATGTTGGTAGACACACACAAACACACAAACACAGACACACACACACTGACCATTGGCCCTGGGGAGGACAGGCAACGTGAAAGCCCATATCGGGGTCTGTAGCGCTGGGCAAAGTAGCCGCCACGCTAATTCGATGATCTATAATGCAGGTAGGATTCTAGAACTGTCTGTTCTAGTCTGTGTGGCAGCTGGGCATAGAGGCTGCTGCTCTGCCTGGCTACATGACGATGAATTGAGTTCATGCTAATTATCACCTTGTAATAGGAACAACACTCCAGGTCATACACAAACCTGATTAACTTTATACTATCTTGTTTACCTCCACAAGAATGCACCGAGCGAGAGAAGGATTTCACTAGTGCCAACCCGACCCAACCAGTTAATGAGAGGAGGTAACCCAATCCCAGAAAGCCTGCCCACAGCACCACAGCAGTGGGGTTAGGTTGCACTGCGCTGGGCCGGGGCCGGGGCCAGGGCCAGGCAGGGATCTGAGAGAGCATGGAGAACCACTGTGGTTAGGGTTGGTTGACTCCATTCACCACACGTTGTTAGTGGTGGTTGCATGGGCCTGATAGCCATGTGGCTCTGTCTGTAGTGGTACATTCCTCTGTGGGTCTGTCTGTAGTGGTACATTCCTCTGTGGGTCTGTCTGTAGTGGTACGTTCCTCTGTGGGTCTGTCTGTAGTGGTACGTTCCTCTGTGGGTCTGTCTGTAGTGGTACGTTCCTCTGTGGGTCTGTCTGTAGTGGTACGTTCCTCTGTGGGTCTGTCTGTAGTGGTACATTCCTCTGTGGGTCTGTCTCTAGTGGTACGTTCCTCTGTGGGTCTGTCTGTAGTGGTACGTTCCTCTGTGGGTCTGTCTGTAGTGGTACATTCCTCTGTGGGTCTGTCTCTAGTGGTACGTTCCTCTGTGGGTCTGTCTGTAGTGGTACATTCCTCTGTGGGTCTGTCTGTAGTGGTACATTCCTCTGTGGGTCTGTCTGTAGTGGTACATTCCTCTGTGGGTCTGTCTGTAGTGGTCTGTCTGTCTGCTGTGGCTCTGCTGTGGAACAGTGCATCCCGAGGCTTGACTCCAGCTAGGTGTCATGGAGAACCCAGCGACAACCCCATCACCAGAGGAGGCTGTAAACCATGTGTTTCATGTGTTTCATGTCATTCCATCCATTATGTTCCAGCCATCACTTTGAGCCCCTCCTCCAAATAAAAGTGTCACCAGCCACCACTGACAACCCCACAACCATACTCACCAGACACACAGAGAGAGAGAGAGAGAGAGAGAGAGAGAGAGAGAGAGAGAGAGAGAGAGAGAGAGAGAGAGAGAGAGACAGAGACAGAGACAGAGACAGAGACAGAGACAGAGACAGAGACAGAGACTTCACTTTTGTTTACTATCTACTTCACTTGCTTTGTCAATGTTAACACACGTTTCCCGTGCCAATAAAGCCCTTACATTGAAATTGAAATTGAAATTGAAATTGAGAGAGAAAGAAAGAAAGAAAGAGTGTCAAACACCATGTGGCAAAATAAAAATAGTTGGTCTATTGTTTTGTGGAACGTGTGCATGCATGAGTGTCTCTGTTACTCTCCGAGGGCAGAGTTGTACTGTATGTGCTGTTGTGATCAGATTTATGACACTGTGGGCCCATGGGAAACAGAGGGCAGAGGTAGGAATGTGTGAGTGACATAACGCCCTGCTGTAGCCTTCTATAATACTTCCACCACACGCTCTAGTTTGGTCTTATGTAGCAACATTTGAAATTTTTTTTTTTTACATTGGATAAAAGTAGAGACTCAGAGCTAGAAAATTGTATATCATTCACTGCAGTTGAGGAACAATGGGAAAGTAATTCTGCTTTGAAAGTTGATAAACTTGTAACCTCACTTTTGAGACACCTACTGGTTTTGGTACACTTTTGAGACACCTACTGGTTTTGGTACACCTACTGGAGAGCTCTTCTTTGTCTCCACCCATTCAGCATCGTTCACACCCTCTTAAGCCTTAGCCCCACCCATCTCTTCAAGGATTCACATTTGAGGTCATGTGGTAAACACACGCTATATCAAATAAAAGTTTATTTGTCACATGCACAGGATACAGAAGGTGTAAATGGTACAGTGAAGTGGTTATATAAATAGCAATATCAAAAGCAGAAAGTTGCCAGATAAAAATATTTTTTAAATATTTTATCATTATTAGATTACGCTTACCCGACACACTTGTCTAAATTGAAGGGTCATGTGAAGGAAATGCTATAACCACCCCCCAGCCACATGTAGCTAAATGGATGGGTCACTCTTGTCTAGACATGTACACATGACACACCTGGCTAATTTGATGGGTCATGTAACAATCTGGCTGAAGTGGAGTATTTTGCTTAGACATGTAGCTAGCTAGGTAGCCAGCTAGCTAAACAATGAACTGGCATAATCCCAACTCATACTACTACCAATACAAACATTGTCATAGCTGTAGAATGAATCTGCAGGTGGCTAAAGGTTCAATGTTCAATGGTAGCTAGCTAACATTAGGCTATAACTAGCAATGCAAATAGATATCTGATTGGAATAATATTACTACACAGATCATACATGTAACGTTAGCTAGTGAGCCAGCAAGCTAACGTTTTCTGGCTAAGTAACAGTATGCTTTAACTTGCAAAAAAACTTTCGGACTAAATTAGAAACGTATATCTCAAAATGTAGCTAGAATCTTACCCGTATACATGGATGAACGCTTCATGGCAGACTGGAACCATTTAACTCTGTTTTGTTTGTAGCTACATCTTGTTTGGCCAGCTTTGTGTCAAGTCACTCCGGTTCACACTGACCGTGGCGTGTGCAGAAAGTAGCCCATCACTTTTTCCAACATACAGTGGGGAAAAAAAGTATTTAGTCAGCCACCAATTGTGCAAGTTCTCCCACTTAAAAAGATGAGAGAAGCCTGTAATTTTCATCATAGGTACACGTCAACTATGACAGACAAATTGAGATTTTCTTTCTTCAGAAAATCACATTGTAGGATTTTTTATGAATTTATTTGCAGGTTATGGTGGAAAATAAGTATTTGGTCACCTACAAACAAGCAAGATTTCTGGCTCTCACAGACCTGTAACTTCTTCTTTAAGAGGCTCCTCTGTCCTCCACTTGTTGCCTGTATTATTGGCACCTGTTTGAACTTGTTATCAGTATAAAAGACACCTGTCCACAACCTCAAACAGTCACACTCCAAACTCCACTATGGCCAAGACCAAAGAGCTGTCAAAGGACACCAGAAACAAAATTGTAGACCTGCACCAGGCTGGGAAGACTGAATCTGCAATAGGTAAGCAGCTTGGTTTGAAGAAATCAACTGTGGGAGCAATTATTAGGAAATGGAAGACATACAAGACCACTGATAATCTCCCTCGATCTGGGGCTCCACGCAAGATCTCACCCTGTGGGGTCAAAATGATCACAAGAACGGTGAGCAAAAATCCCAGAACCACACGGGGGGACCTAGTGAATGACCTGTAGAGAGCTGGGACCAAAGTAACAAAGCCTACCATCAGTAACACACTACGCCGCCAGGGACTCAAATCCTGCAGTGCCAGACGTGTCCCCCTGCTTAAGCCAGTACATGTCCAGGCCCGTCTGAAGTTTGCTAGAGTGCATTTGGATGATCCAGAAGAGGATTGGGAGAATGTCATATGGTCAGATGAAACCAAAATAGAAATTTTTGGTAAAAACTCAACTCGTCGTGTTTGGAGGACAAAGAATGCTGAGTTGCATCCAAAGAACACCATACCTACTGTGAAGCATGGGGGTGGAAACATCATGCTTTGGGGCTGTTTTTCTGCAAAGGGACCAGGACGACTGATCCGTGTAAAGGAAAGAATGAATGGGGCCATGTATCGTGAGATTTTGAGTGAAAACCTCCTTCCATCAGCAAGGGCATTGAAGATGAAATGTGGCTGGGTCTTTCAGCATGACAATGATCCCAAACACACCGCCCGGGCAACGAAGGAGTGGCTTCGTAAGAAGCATTTCAAGGTCCTGGAGTGGCCTAGCCAGTCTCCAGATCTCAACCCCATAGAAAATCTTTGGAGGGAGTTGAAAGTCCGTGTTGCCCAGCGACAGCCCCAAAACATCACTGCGCTAGAGGAGATCTGCATGGAGGAATGGGCCAAAATACCAGCAACAGTGTGTGAAAACCTTGTGAAGACTTACAGAAAACGTTTGACCTGTGTCATTGCCAACAAAGGGTATATAACAAAGTATTGAGAAACTTTTGTTATTGACCAAATACTTATTTTCCACCATAATTTGCAAATAAATTCATTAAAAATCCTACAATGTGATTTTCTGGATTTTTTCTCTCTCATTTTGTCTGTCATAGTTGACGTGTACCTATGATGAAAATTACAGGCCTCTCTCATCTTTTTAAGTGGGAGAACTTGCACAATTGGTGGCTGACTAAATAATTTTTTTCCCCACTGTATCTGTCGATAGTGCCTGCTAAATTCAGGGCATCAATGTTATTGAGAAAAGTAGCTAAACTTTTGTAGTTCTCGATGGCGCAAGTTATATCTTTCAAAAACGGCGCGGTAGAAAGGATTGTCAACACATACTGAACAGCTCACGTTAAAGACAGAAGCATGCTACATGGCAGACCAATCCAAACTCATCTCCCGGCATGTCCAGCCCATCCATTATCTCAGCCAATCATGGCTAGAGGGAAGGTTCCTCTCTTTTTCCATGGCTAAACCAACTAGGCTCATAATTTATACATTTTATTTGTATTTATGGATGGAATAAAATGTTGTTGTTAAGGCACATGAAAGTTCACATGTTCCAGAAGGCATTTCTGCCAAAAAACACATTTTGATAAAAAAATTAATGTTTACGTTCAAATGCCGCTCCTGTGAAGTAGTGGCGTGTGACATACGCCTAGTTTCCTGAAACGAGTCACAAACGGCACCCTATTCAGTATATAGGGCACTACTTGGGCCCGGGTCGAAAGTAGTGCACTACAGTATATATTGAATAGAGTGTGAATTAGGATCCACTACCTTACTCAATGGGCCTTGTGATGCCCTTTTGGATTAAGGTGAAATCAGCTGATAGGCTATCTGTCTGCATTCCATCAATGTGTTGTTGTCATGCACACACAGCTAACAAACACATACATTTACATGCCAAACCAAAACCCAGGACCATAGTTTAAAAGACCTCTTCTTGCTAACTTTAATACATAATACAACACATACATCCCTGCAGTCATTGAATGTCAGCTTTGCACTGACCTTGTCTGGTCTGGTCAGGCCCTGACCTTGTCTGGTCTGGTCAGGCCCTGATCTTGTCTGGTCAGGCCCTGATCTTGTCTGGTCTGGTCAGGCCCTGATCTTGTCTGGTCTGGTCAGGCCCTGATCTTGTCTGGTCTGGTCAGGCCCTGATCTTGTCTGGTCAGGCCCTGATCTTGTCTGGTCTGGTCAGGCCCTGATCTTGTCTGGTCTGGTCAGGCCCTGATCTTGTCTGGTCTGGTCAGGCCCTGATCTTGTCTGGTCAGGCCCTGATCTTGTCTGGTCTGGTCAGGCCCTGATCTTGTCTGGTCAGGCCCTGATCTTGTCTGGTCTGGTCAGGCCCTGATCTTGTCTGGTCTGGTCAGGCCCTGATCTTGTCTGGTCTGGTCAGGCCCTGATCTTGTCTGGTCAGGCCCTGATCTTGTCTGGTCTGGTCAGGCCCTGATCTTGTCTGGTCAGGCCCTGATCTTGTCTGGTCAGGCCCTGATCTTGTCTGGTCAGGCCCTGAGGGACATGCTGACAACATATTGGTGATGTCAGGAGATGAGAGTTCCAGAGGGCCAGAGTCCCCCAGCTCACTTTCAGACACTGTTCACATCCTGGGTTATTTATCACTAAACAGGTGATGGGTCTTAATGTTTACTGCAGGACATGGAGGAAGGGGGTCGTGGTGGAGGGTGTGTGTGTGTAAATCTGAGGTGAATAACTCTCTCCGCCCCTCCCCCTCTCTCTCTGCTGCAGCGGTAGTAACAGTCAATAGCCCTAGCCAGCTGACTGACAGTTGAATGGAGCATTAGGAGACTCCAGGGGACAGAACCGCCCTCCTCTCTTCTCTTCTAAGATTTGTTGCTTTTTATTCTTTGTTCATCCCAGGCGTCTGTCCTCCCTGAACAAACCCGGAACTTTAGATGTGGCTAAACTATAGAGAGGCAGGGGAAGCTGGGGGTATTCAGACCTGATTCCATCACGCCCATAAATCTCCTAGATATCAAAGCCTGTCTTACGCTCTAACCCCTCCTTCCCTCCCCTCCTCCTCTCCTCCCCTCCTCCGCCCCTCCACTCCTCCTTTGTCTTGGTAATACCCATTAGGGTGCAGCTGACTGGCCACTTTGACGGTTCTCCGGGAGTAAGGACGGGAGCGCTGAGGAGCTGCAGATGTGGAACCCCACAGAACCCGGAGGCACCTTTGAACCTTGGAGTTAAAACCAACACTAGCATCCTGTACACACACACACACACATACACACACACACACACACACACACACACACACACACACACACACACACACACACATACACCCCCCGAAACGCACAGGATGTCAACACTTCTCAGCTTCCTGTTTCAGACAAGACATAGTGATATATAGGTGTTGTAGAAGATGACAGAAGATAGGAGAGGAAGAGAGAGAGAGAGGAGAGAGGGAGAGAGGAAGAGAGGGAGAGAGGGAGAGAGGAAGAGAGGGAGAGATAAAGAGAGAGAGAGAGAGAGAGAGAGAGAGAGAGAGAGAGAGAGAGAGAGAGAGAGAGAGAGAGAGAGAGAAGAGAGAGAGAGAGAGAGAGAGAGAGATAAACAGAATGGAAATAGGTAGAATTAGTTTTCTGACTGTGTTTTCTGTTTTCATTTATGCAGGCTGACACACTCTATCTCACGCATGAACACACTCACTCAAATAGTAGCCGGCAAGGATATGAATGCATGAGCATAAAAAAAGCATTTTTCGACGTACTGATTCCATGGCACATCGTTTGTGAACTGATACACAAAATGATGCTTGATTCAAAACTTAGAATTTTTCAATTTAAATTATTTATTATGTTATTTATATGGGGGATACAACCTTCCCAGCTCTGCAGATTTTGCTGCAAAGAGACAGAATCATTAGATCATTTGTTTTGGTACTGTCCATACAGTGCCTTGCAAAAGTATTCATCCCCCTTGGCTTTTTCCTATTTTGTTGCATTACAACCTGTAATTTAAATGTATTTTTATTTGGATTTCATATAATGGACATACACAAAATAGTCAAAATTGATGAAGTGAAATGAAAAAAATAACTTATTTCAAAAAATTCAAATAAATAAATAACGGAAAAGTAATAATAATAATAATATGCCATTTAGCAGACGCTTTTATCCAAAGCGACTTACAGTCATGCGTGCATACATTTTTTTGTGTATGGGTGGTCCCGGGGATCGAACCCACTACCTTGGCGTTTCAAGCGCCGTGCTCTACCAGCTGAGCTACAGAGGACCAAAGTGGTGCGTGCATATGTATTCACCCCCTTTGCTATGAAGCCCCTAAATAAGATCTGGTGCAACCAATTACCTTCAGAAGTTACATAATTGGTTAAATAAAGTCCACCTGTGTGCAATCTAAGTGTCACATGATCTCAGTATATATACACACCTGTTCTGAAAGGACCCAGAGTCTGCAACACCACTAAGCATCATACAGTGAGGGAAAAAAGTATTTGATCCCCTGCTGATTTTGTACGTTTGCCCACTGACAAAGAAATGATCAGTCTATAATTTTAATGGTAGGTTTATTTGAACAGTGAGAGACAGAATAACAACAAAAAAATTCAGAAAAACGCATGTAAAAAATGTTATAAATTGATTTGCATTTTAATGAGGGAAATAAGTATTTGACCCCCTCTCAATCAGAAAGATTTCTGGCTCCCAGGTGTCTTTTATACAGGTAACGAGCTGAGATTAGGAGCACACTCTTAAAGGGAGTGCTCCTAATCTCAGTTTGTTACCTGTATAAAAGACACCTGTCCACAGAAGCAATCAATCAATCAGATTCCAAACTCTCCACCATGGCCAAGACCAAAGAGCTCTCCAAGGATGTCAGGGACAAGATTGTAGACCTACACAAGGCTGGAATGGGCTACAAGGCCATCGCCAAGCAGCTTGGTGAGAAGGTGACAACAGTTGGTGCGATTATTCGCAAATGGAAGAAACACAAAAGAACTGTCAATCTCCCTCGGCCTGGGGCTCCATGCAAGATCTCACCTCGTGGAGTTGCAATGATCATGAGAACGGTGAGGAATCAGCCCAGAACTACACGGGAGGATCTTGTCAATGATCTCAAGGCAGCTGGGACCATAGTCACCAAGAAAACAATTGGTAACACACTACGCCGTGAAGGACTGAAATCCTGCAGCGCCCGCAAGGTCCCCCTGCTCAAGAAAACACATATACAGGGACGTCTGAAGTTTGCCAATGAACATCTGAATGATTCAGAGGAGAACTGGGTGAAAGTGTTGTGGTCAGATGAGACCAAAATGGAGCTCTTTGGCATCAACTCAACTCGCCGTGTTTGGAGGAGGAGGAATGCTGCCTATGACCCCAAGAACACCATCCCCACCGTCAAACATGGAGGTGGAAACATTATGCTTTGGGGGTGTTTTTCTGCTAAGGGGACAGGACAACTTCACCGCATCAAAGGGACGATGGACGGGGCCATGTACCGTCAAATCTTGGGTGAGAACCTCCTTCCCTCAGCCAGGGCATTGAAAATGGGTCGTGGATGGGTATTCCAGCATGACAATGACCCAAAACACACGGCCAAGGCAACAAAGGAGTGGCTCAAGAAGAAGCACATTAAGGTCCTGGAGTGGCCTAGCCAGTCTCCAGACCTTAATCCCATAGAAAATCTGTGGAGGGAGCTGAAGGTTCGAGTTGACAAACATCAGCCTCGAAACCTTAATGACTTGGAGAATATCTGCAAAGAGGAGTGGGACAAAATCCCTCCTGAGATGTGTGCAAACCTGGTGGCCAACTACAAGAAACATCTGACCTCTGTGATTGCCAACAAGGGTTTTGCCACCAAGTACTAAGTCATGTTTTGCAGAGGGGTCAAATACTTATTTCCCTCATTAAAATGCAAATCAATTTATAACATTTTTGACATGCGTTTTTCTGGATTTTTTTTTTGTTATTCTGTCTCTCACTGTTCAAATAAACCTACCATTAAAATGATAGACTGATCATGTCTTTGTCAGTGGGCAAACGTACAAAATCAGCAGGAGATCAAATGCTTTTTTCCCCTCACTGTATATTGATGGAAGCCACAATCAATCTGCAATATTAAAGATATCTACCCCCCCCCCCCCCCCCCCACCCCCCCACCCCCCTCTCTGGAGTATAGTTGGCATGTTGTATAGAGCAGGGCAGAGAGGAGGCTTCCTTTAACACTCAGTCTGTCACCACAAGTGATCAAGTGATATGAACTCCCTCAGCAATCCTCAGTCAACAAGATTTGTAGAATTCACAAAGCCTAGTGAAGCACTGCAGCCTCACCACACATTAAAGACAACTATAGTCTCGCTCACTGTGGCTAGAACACAATCATAAACGTTTAGTCACCAAAGTGGTAAAGGTTATGTCTGTGAAAAAAAACACATCAAGGTTCAAACTCATAAAAAATGTTGATCTTAAAACACATTGTCGCTGGATCAGTGTTTGTTTATAATGCAATCGATCCCATGTGTTCCTATAAGTTTATCCTAAATGACACCATATTCCCTATGTAGTTCACTACTTTTCACCAGAGCTCTAGGAAAGTAGTGCACTACAAGGGAAATAGGCTGCCATTTGGGATGTAACCCTACAGTGTATCAAGAAGCCGAGGGGCATCGTTGTTACAGTAACCTGATCGTATAAAAGATGAAGCAACATGTTCATTAATTATTCAGTACCAGGAGCGACTCCTGTGTGAACATTTTCAGTTTTTCATTTTCTTTCCCAACCAGTCGCTCCAGTTAAGCTCCTGAAACAATTGTTTCATGCTTCTGTATCAGGAGCTTAACTGGAGCGACTGAGTGGGAAAGAAAATAAAATAAATAAAATGTTCTCCCAAGTTTTTCACACATAAAAGAACAAGATGTCCTCTAACATACAGTAGAGCAGTGAAGGAACGTCAACATCCTCTGTGTCCTTCTGTCGCTAACCGATCATCAGAGCCCTCTCTCTAACCGATCATCAGAGCTCTCTCTCTAACCGATCATCAGAGCCCTCTCTCTTACCGATCATCAGAGCCCTCTCTCTAACCGATCATCAGAGCCCTCTCTCTAACCGATCATCAGAGCCCTCTCTCTAACCGATCATCAGAGCCCTCTCTCTAACCGATCATCAGAGCCCTCTCTCTAACCGATCATCAGAGCCCTCTCTCTTACCGATCATCAGAGCCCTCTCTCTAACCGATCATCAGAGCCCTCTCTCTAACCGATCATCAGAGCCCTCTCTCTTACCGATCATCAGAGCCCTCTCTCTAACCGATCATCAGAGCCCTCTCTCTAACCGATCATCAGAGCCCTCTCTCTAACCGATCATCAGAGCCCTCTCTCTAACCGATCATCAGAGCCCTCTCTCTAATCGTCACCATGAAGGCTAACGAGGGTTTCTATACTGGTGTGTCCAGGTTGATGAGAAGGGCTTAATGTCCTTCTTCTTCTCCTCCTCCTCCTCCTCCTCCTCCTCCTCCTCCTCCTCCTCCTCCTCCTCCTCCTCCTCCTCCTCCTCCAGTGCTTTCAGGATGAGTAGATCTTCTTTACATTAGAGAGCAGCAGTGTGACAGTTAGAGAGGTAATACTGCAGGAACCCATTACGTGGTGGTGGGGATTTCATAGGGAAGGAGCCATGTGTAGCAAATAGTTCAGCTTTTATTTTAATTGTTTTTTCTTCTTCCTGTAAAGCACATTGAGTTGCATTCCATGTCTGAAATGTGCTGTGTAAAACAAGCTTGATTTGATGTGTGGACCATGGTCACGATCAGTATGGCATACTGTAGCAATACACAACGGTTCTCCTACCTACACAGATCTCCTAACTATACAGATATAGTAACGTTTTATTTTTCGCTCCCTTCAAGACCTTAAAATGGGTTCACACACACAAACAGACGCATTTATCTGATTTCTGCCTAATGGTTAAGACGTTGGTTTCTCCTGTGGGAGACCGCGGTTCAGATCCCACCTGTGACATCTACGTTCTTTCTACAGCGCATTCTCATCACAATATAGCAGTACTGCTGTCTCTGGCTCAGGGCTCAGTCTCCATTGAGAGGAGCCAGGACGGGTGGTTCCCAGGACACATTAGTCAGACTGTCACTCAGTGAGGGGTTAGAGAGGGCACACAGGGTCAGGAGGACAGTGAGGAAGGACTGGTGTGTCTTCAGGTAATGGGGGGAGATTTGATTGACTCTATTCCTCAAAGGGTTTACCACACACACAAACACACTGGGCTGATCTGATATCCATCTACTGGCTGATTAAATGAAGGATGACTGTTGTCGCCCAATGAGGGGTCAGACAGTGGACACACACACAGACAGTGGCCATGTTATTTCAACCTCGTTGACCCTGTCTGTAGAGCCTCAGATTCCTTCATGATTTGGCTGTTTGGCTGTTTGGTAGCAGACTTGGGTTCAATTAGTACTGGTTTTCTTTCATATACATTATCTGTGCTTGATTGAGCTTGCCTGGCGCAATGGAACCAAGGGAATAGTCCCAAAAGTGCATGGAATAGTCCCAGCCCATCTGGCAGTCCAGTCTGGATCAATCAAACAACTCAAAGTATTTGAAAGAAATTAGATACTATTTGAACCCATGTCTGGTTGGTAGCTGTGGTGGAGGTGCTGGGGAGTAGCCTACTAGGGAGCGGGTAGCTTACTAGTTTTGTTTCTTTTTCCCGCCTGGATGCACTGACCTTGTGACTGATGACTACAGACCTGGTGGCCACTACTGCTGCAGTCTAGAGTCTCAACTGGCTGACAGTAGATAAATGAAGTGTAGTCAATAAACCTTGAACAAACCCTCTACCCCCCTCTACCCCCCTCTACTCCCCTCTACTCCCCTCTACTCCTCTCTACTCCCCTCTACTCCTCTCTACTCCCCTCTACTCCTCTCTACTCCCCTCTACTCCCCTCTACTCCCCTCTACTCCCCTCTACTCCTCTCTACTCCTCTCTACTCCCCTCTACTCCCCTCTACTCCTCTCTACTCCTCTCTACTCCTCTCTACTCCCCTCTACTCCCCTCTACTCCCCTCTACTACTCTCTACTCCCCTCTACTCCCCTCTACTCCCCTCTACTCCCCTCTCCTCCTCTCTACTCCCCTCTACTCCTCTCTACTCCCCTCTACTCCTCTCTACCCCCCTCTACTCCCCTCTACTCCTCTCTACTCCTCTCTACTACTCTCTACTCCTCTCTACTCCCCTCTACTCCCCTCTACTCCCCTCTACTCCCCTCTACTCCTCTCTACTCCTCTCTACTCCCCTCTACTCCCCTCTACTCCCCTCTCCTCCTCTCTACTCCCCTCTACTCCTCTCTACTCCCCTCTACTCCTCTCTACCCCCCTCTACTCCCCTCTACTCCTCTCTACTCCTCTCTACTACTCTCTACTCCCCTCTACTCCCCTCTACTCCTCTCTACTCCCCTCTACCCCCCTCTACTCCCCTCTACTCCCCTCTACTCCTCTCTACTCCCCTCTACTCCCCTCTACTCCCCTCTACTCCTCTCTACTCCCCTCTACTCCTCTCTACTCCCCTCTACTCCTCTCTACTCCCCTCTACTCATCTCTACCCCCCTCTACTCCTCTCTACTCCCCTCTACTCCCCTCTACCCCCCTCTACTCCCCTCTACTCCCCTCTACTCCCCTCTACTACTCTCTACTCCTCTCTACTCCTCTCTACTCCCCTCTACTCCTCTCTACTCCCCTCTACTCCTCTCTACTCCCCTCTCCTCCTCTCTACTCCTCTCTACTCCCCTCTACTCCCCTCTACTCCCCTCTACTCCCCTCTACTCCTCTCTACTCCCCTCTACTCCTCTCTACTCCCCTCTACTCCTCTCTACTCCTCTCTACTCCCCTCTACTCCCATCTACTCCCCTCTACTCCTCTCTACTCCCCTCTACTCCCCTCTACTCCCCTCTACTCCTCTCTACTCCTCTCTACTCCCCTCTACTCCTCTCTACTCCTCTCTACTCCCATCTACTCCCCTCTACTCCTCTCTACTCCCCTCTACTCCCCTCTACTCCCATCTACTCCCCTCTACTCCTCTCTACTCCTCTCTACTCCTCTCTACTCCCCTCTACTCCTCTCAACTCCCCTCTACTCCCCTCTACTCCTCTCTACTCCTCTCTACTCCCCTCTCCTCCTCTCTACTCCCCTCTACTCCTCTCTACTCCTCTCTAGTCCACTCTACTCCCCTCTACTCCTCTCTACCCCCCTCTACTCCCCTCTACTCCCCTCTACTACTCTCTACTCCCCTCTACTCCCCTCTACTCCCCTCTACTCCTCTCTACTCCCCTCTACTCCTCTCTACTCCCCTCTACTCCTCTCTACCCCCCTCTACTCCCCTCTACTCCCCTCTACTACTCTCTACTCCCCTCTACTCCCCTCTACTCCTCTCTACTCCCCTCTACCCCCCTCTACTCCCCTCTACTCCCCTCTACTCCTCTCTACTCCCCTCTACTCCCCTCTACTCCCCTCTACTCCTCTCTACTCCCCTCTACTCCTCTCTACTCCCCTCTACTCCTCTCTACTCCCCTCTACTCTTCTCTACCCCCCTCTACTCCTCTCTACTCCTCTCTACTCCCCTCTACCCCCTCTACTCCTCTCTACCCCCCTCTACTCCCCTCTACTCCCCTCTCCTCCTCTCTACTCCCCTCTACTCCTCTCTACTCCTCTCTACTACCCTCTACTCCCCTCTACTACCCTCTACTCCTCTCTACTCCCCTCTCCTCCTCTCTACTCCTCTCTACTCCCATCTACTCCCCTCTACTCCCCTCTCCTCCCCTCTACTCCCCTCTACTACCCTCTACTCCTCTCTACTCCCATCTACTCCCCTCTACTCCCCTCTCCTCCTCTCTACTCCCCTCTACTACCCTCTACTCCTCTCTACTCCCCTCTCCTCCTCTCTACTCCCCTCTACTCCCCTCTACTCCCCTCTACTCCCCTCTCCTCCTCTCTACTCCCCTCTCCTCCTCTCTCCTCCTCTCTACTCCCCTCTACTCCCCTCTACTCCCCTCTACTACCCTCTACTCCTCTCTACTCCCATCTACTCCCCTCTACTCCTCTCTACTCCTCTCTACTCCCCTCTACTACCCTCTACTCCTCTCTACTCCCATCTACTCCCCTCTACTCCTCTCTACTCCCATCTACTCCCCTCTACTCCTCTCTACTCCCATCTACTCCCCTCTACTCCTCTCTACTCCCCTCTACTCCCCTCTCCTCCTCTCTACTCCCCTCTGCTCCTCTCTACTCCCCTCTACTCCACTCTACTCCCCTCTACTCCTCTTTACTCCTCTTTACTCCTCTCTACTCCCCTCTACTACCCTCTACTCCTCTCTACCTCTCTCTACCCCTCTCTACTCCTCTCTACTCCCATGACTGAGACGGGAGGCTGAGACATATCAGACACACTGATCCCTGCGCAATCAGACTGGAGGAGATCCTTATCTCTCTCTCTCTCCATATATATACGGTGGGGAGAACAAGTATTTGATACACTGCCGATTTTGCAGGTTTTCCTACTTACAAAGCATGTAGAGGTCTGTCATTTTTATCATAGGTACACTTCAACTGTGGGAGACGGAATCTAAAACAAAAATCCAGAAAATCACATTGCATGATTTTTAAGTAATTAATTTGCATTTTATTGCATGACATAAGTATTTGATCACCTACCAACCAGTAAGAATTCCGGCTCTCACAGACCTGTTAGTTTTTCTTTAAGAAGCCCTCCTGTTCTCCACTCATTACCTGTATTAACTGCTCCTGTTTGAACTCGTTACCTGTACAAAAGACACCTGTCCACACACTCAATCAAACAGACTCCAACCTCTTCACAATGGCCAAGACCAGAGAGCTGTGTAAGGACATCAGGGATAAAATTGTAGACCTGGACCTGGGATGGGCTACAGGACAATAGGCAAGCAGCTTGGTGAGAAGGCAACAACTGTTGGCGCAATTATTAGAAAATGGAAGAAGTTCAAGATGACGGTCAACCACCCTCGGTCTGGGGCTCCATGCAAGATCTCACCTCGTGTGGCATCAATGATCATGAGGAAGGTGAGGGATCAGCCCAGAACTACACGGTAGGACCTGGTCAATGACCTGAAGAGAGCTGGGACCACAGTCTCAAAGAAAACCATTAGTAACACACTACGCCGTCATGGATTGAAATCCTGCAGTGCACGCAAGGTCCCCCTGCTCAAGCCAGCGCATGTCCAGGCCCGTCTGAAGTTTGCCAATGACCATCTGGATCATCCAGAGGAGGAATGGGAGAAGGTCATGTGGTCTGATGAGACAAAAATAGAGCTTTTTGGTCTAAACTCCACTTGTCATGTTTGGAGGAAGAAGAAGGATGAGTACAACCCCAAGAACACCATCCCAACCGTGAAGCATGGAGGTGGAAACATCATTCCTTGGGGATGCTTTTCTGCAAAGGGGACAGGACGACTGCACCGTATTGAGGGGAGGAAGGATGAGGCCATGTATCGCGAGATCTTGGCCAACAACCTCCTTCCCTCAGTAAGAGCATTGAAGATGGGTCGTGGCTGGGTCTTCCAGCATGACAACGACCCGAAACACACAGCCAGGGCAACTAAGGAGTGGCTCCGTAAGAAGCATCTCAAGGTCCTGGAGTGGCCTAGCCAGTCTCCAGACCTGAACCCAATAGAAAATCTTTGGAGGGAGCTGAAAGTCCGTATTGCCCAGCGACAGCCCCGAAACCTGAAGGATCTGGAGAAGGTCTGTATGGAGGAGTAGGCCAAAATCCCTGCTGCAGTGTGTGCAAACCTGGTCAAGACCTACAGGAAACGTATGATCTCTGTAATTGCAAACAAAGGTTTCTGTACCAAATATTAAGTTCTGCTTTTCTGATGTATCAAATACTTATGTCATGCAATAAAATGCAAATTAATTACTTAAAAATCATACAATGTGATTTTCTGGATTTTAAGTTTTAGATTCCGTCTCTCACAGTTGAAGTGTACCTATGATAAGAATTACAGACCTGTACATGCTTTGTGAGTAGGAAAACCTGCAAAATCGGCAGTGTATCAAATACTTGTTCTCCCCACTGTATATATATATATATAATAATATGCCATTTAGCAGACGCTTTTATCCAAAGCGACTTACAGTCATGCGTGCATACATTTTTACGTATGGGTGGTCCGGGGGATCGAACCCACTACCTTGGCGTTACAAGCGCCGTGCTCTACCAGCTGAGCTACAGAGGACCACATATATATATGTATATATATGTGCCAGGTCTGTCTGTCTCTCCGGTAGACTGGCTGCTTCCTCCATGGCAGTATAATCACCAACTACAAATATCTGATACATGGTTGGGACAATTCAAAATGAAGGCAGTCAATTCAGGAAGTAAACTGAAATTCCAATTTAATAATTGCAAAAAAAAATTATGATTTCAATGATTTCTCAATAACTCAAAAGCAAACGCTTTTTATTTGAAACGTTTTTCCATTTTTAAAAATTTAAATTCAAATCACATCCTGAATTGACTGCCTTCAATTCGAATTGACCCCAATCCTGGTCTGATAAGATCTGATCTGAGATAGAGCGTGTGCAGACAGGGTTAATGGGTTCTCCTATGCATCAGTAAAGCTAATATTGACGCTGACTCCACCGATGTCCACTCCTAATGATACTGATCCATGTATGACCCTTCTACAGCCCCTCACACAAGACCTGGGTTCAAATAGTTTCTGTTTACTTCAAAATACTTTAGTGTTTTATTACGCCTTCCAATACTGCCAGAGAGGGACAGGGTTTGCTCTCTTAGTTCCATTGCGCCAGACAAGCAAGGTAAAGTATTTGAAGGAAAATAAATACTCTTTGAACACATGGGTTTGGAGTCCCAGCTCTCATGGAACTCCACAGTGTCCCAGAGCTATTCTGAGGAAACACATACAAGTTATGATGTAACATCCATGTCGCCAATGATGATGACATCTTATTAATGGTTATCCAGCCTGAGACATGGCTGTAGACTCTTACGGATGTAGTATCATAATTTGAGCCAGTTTGCTACAGCATGAAAATAATCCTGCAGCAGCAGGAAATGTGAATTATTATGTGGATTATAATTAATGGATATTTTTTGTAGGGGTTGATCAATATTTTGTTATGGCAAATCAAGTCTGACATTTTAAAATGGAAATTACAAAGCCTTTTTAAACCTAGAACACACTACGTTTGCATTTCCTGCTTTGCAGGACATTTCTCAGCAACAAAAGAGTGATCAAACTAAGATCCTACATCTGCAGATTCATCTGATGGTAAGCCTGGCTGTTATGCTGAGACATGGCTATAGACTCATCTAATAGTAAGCCTGGCTGTTATCCTGAGACATGGCTGTAGACTCATCTAATGGTAGGTCTGGCTGTTATCCTGAGACATGGCTGTAGACTCATCTAATGGTAAGCCTGGCTGTTATCCTGAGACAAGGCTGTAGACTCATCTAATGGTAAGCCTGGCTGTTATCCTGAGACAAGGCTGTAGACTCATCTAATGGTAAGCCTGGCTGTTATCCTGAGACAAGGCTGTAGACTCATCTAATGGTAAGCCTGGCTGTTATCCTGAGACAAGGCTGTAGACTCATCTAATGGTAGGTCTGGCTGTTATCCTGAGACATGGCTGTAGACTCATCTAATGGTAAGCCTGGCTGTTATCCTGAGACAAGGCTGTAGACTCATCTAATGGTAAGCCTGGCTGTTATCCTGAGACAAGGCTGTAGACTCATCTAATGGTAAGCCTGGCTGTTATCCTGAGACAAGGCTGTAGACTCATCTAATGGTAAGTCTGGCTTTTAACCTGAAACATGGTTGTAGACTCATTTAATGGTAAGCCTGGCTGTTATCCTGAGACATGGCTGTAGACTCATCTAATGGTAAACCTGGCTGTTATCCTGAGACATGGCTGTAGACTCATCTGATGGTAAGCCTGGCTGTTATCCTGAGACATGGCTGTAGACTCATCTAATGGTAAGTGTGGCTGTAATCCTGAGACATGGCTGTAGACTCTTATAGTATCTAATGGTAAGCCCGGCTGTTATCCTGAGACATGGCTGTAGACTAATCTAATGGGTTTCCTGGCTGTTATCCTGAGACAAGTCTGTAGACTCATCTAATGGTAAATCTGGCTGTAATCCTGAGACATGGCTGTAGGCTAATCTAATGGTAAGTATTTTCTAATGGTAATGGTAAGTCACCTAATCATTCAAGAGTTTTTCTTTATTTTGTACTATTTTCTACATTGTAGAATAATAGTGAAGACATCAAAACTATGAAATAACGCAAATGGAATCAAAAAAGGGTTGAACAAATCAAAATATATTTTATTTTTTAGTTTCTTCAAATAGCCACCCTTTGCTTTGATGACAGCTTTGCACACTCTTGGCATTCTCTCAACCAGCTTCACCTGGAATGCTTTTCCAATGGTCTTGAAGGAGTTCACACATATGCTGAGCACTTGTTGGCTGCTTTTCCTTCACTCTGCGGTTTGTTGGGTCATTGTCCTGTTGAAAAACAAATGATAGTCCCACTAAGCCCAAACCAGATGGATGGGGTTTGTCTGCAGAATGCTGTGGTAGCCATGCTGGTTAAGTGTGCCTTGAATTCTATATAAATCACAGACAGTGTCACCAGCAAAGCACCCCCACACCATAACACCTCCTCCTCCATGCTTTACGGTGGGAAATACACATGCGGAGATCATCCGTTCACCCACACCGCATCTCACAAAGACACGGCGGTTGGAACCCAAAATCTCAAATTTGGACTCCAGACCAAAGGACAGATTTCCACCGGTCTAATGTCCATTGCTCGTGTTTCTTGGCCCAAGCAGGTCTTTTCTTCTTATTGGTGTCCTTTAGTAGTGGTTTCTTTGCAGCAATTCGACCATGCAGGCCTGATTCACACAGTCTCCTCTGAACAGTTGATGTTGAGATGTGTCTGTTACTTGAACTCTGTGAAGCATTTATTTGGGCAGCAATTCTTGAGGCTGGTAGCTAATGAACTTATCCTCTGCAGCAGAGTTAACTCTGGGTCTTCCATTCCTGTCACGGTCCTCATGAGAGCCAGTTTCAGCATTGCGCTTGATGTTTTTTGCGACTGCGCTTTAAGAAACGTTCAAAGTTCTTGAAATGTTCCATATTGACTGACCTTCATGTCTTAAAGTAATGATGGACTGTCGTTTCTCTTTGCTTATTTGAGTTGTTCTTGCCATAATATGGAATTGGTATTTTACCAAATAGGGCTATCTTCTGTAAACCCCACCTACCTTGTCACAACACAACTGATTGGCTCAAACACATTAAGAATGAAAGAAATTCCACAAATTAACTTTTAAGAAGGCACACTATTCCAGGTGACTACCTCATGAAGCTGGTTGAGAGAATGCCAAGAGTGTGCAAAGCTGTCATCAAGGCAAAGGGTGGCTACTTGAAGAATCTCAAATCTCAAATATATTTTGATTTGTTTAACACTTTTTTGTTTACTACATGATTCCATATGTGTTATTTCATAGTTTTGATGTCTTCATTATTATTCTACAATGTAGAAAATAGTAAAAATAAAGAAAACCCCTGGAATGAGTAGGTGTGTCCAAACTTTTGACTGGTACTGTACACACACACACACACACACACACACACACACACACACACACACACACACACACACACACACACACACACACACACAGAAACACACACACACACACACACAGTGGGCATGCACCTCCCAACCACTACCACCTGTCATGCCCATGGTTATAGAAATAATCACCTTGTGTGTGTCTGTGCTTGACAAACAGTATATGTCTGTCCTTCATGTTGCATCTGACTCTCTCTCTCTCTCTCTCTCTCTCTCTCTCTCTCTCTCTCTCTCTCTCTCTCTCTCTCTCTCTCTCTCTCTCTCTCTCTCTCTCTCTCTCTCTCTCTCTCTCTCTCTCTCTACAGAGCAGACACTAAGTCTATTTGATAAACAGAGATACAGATTATTCAGAAGAGGGAAGAAAGAAAAAGAAGAGAAAGGAACTTCAGTTCAGAACCAGTGAGATAAGAGTGAACCAGTGGTGAACCAGTGAGATAAGAGTGAACCATTGAGATAAGAGTGAACCAGTGAGATAAGAGTGAACCAGTGAGATAAGAGTGAACCAGTGGTGAACCAGTGAGATAAGTGAACAAGTTAGATAAGTGTGAACCAGTGAGATAAGAGTGAACCAGTGCTATGAGAGTGAACCAGTGGTGAACCAATGAGATAAGAGTGGACCAGTTGTGAACCAGTTAGATAAGAGTGAACAAGTAAGATAATAGTGAACCAGCTGTGAACCAGTGAGATAAGAGTGAACCAGTTGTGAACCAGTGAGATAAGAGTGAACAAGTTAGATAAGCGTGAACCAGTGAGATAAGAGTGAACCAGTGCTATGAGAGTGAACCAGTGGTGAACCAGTGAGATAAGAGTGAACCAGTAAGATAAGAGTGAACCAGTTAGATAAGAGTGAATCAGTGGGGAATCAGTTAGTAAGTGAGATATGGGGAAATGAAATCATTGGAACAGATCAAATGAAAATTCCCCCTTTAGACACAAGCTAACATGTGATCAGCTCTTAGTTAATCGTTGATCTCAAACCTATAGGAGTTCAAAGCAGTTTCAGTTCACTTCAAGCACTGCCTCAAAGAACTCTCAACTCATGTGCTATTGGTCAACAATGGTCATAAGTGACCCTCTCGGAATCAGGTATCGGCTAACTACCTATTTAACCTACTGACCCCAGAGTCACTGAGGGTCTTTGAATGGCCTGGGTAGCCATGAATGAACACTAGTGCCACACAGAAAGAAGTAGAGAGAGGAAAGGAGAGGAAGAGAGG
>NC_140015.1:38362500-38372098 GCF_964263955.1 Coregonus lavaretus | reverse complement strand
GGAGAGAAATACAACAAATTATGAATGAAGAAAAGGCGTTTGTATAGTCAGTGAAGGGGTCATGGCCAGGGCAGGTAAACCAAACTGAAAGGACCTCTTTCTAAACTCCAGAATGAAGACAAAACCTCAAACTGAATCCCTCCACTACTTCCTATTTCTCCCTCTGCTCCAGAGACAAGTCTTTTCCTTCACTGTCTACACACCTGGCCTTCAGCAGCAGATTTACAGTGGGTTCCCCCCATCAGCTTACAGCTGTAATTGACCCTTCGCTAAGCCTCGCCCCCCCTTGGTTACTGTTGCAACCTCTGACAACATTTTCCCGGGAAGCCCAATTCCCCATAGCCTGATGACTCAACTGAAATTCTTCCGCTGCTCTGTCGTTCGCACCATACTTTAGTTTAAAACTGCCATCATTTAAGTTGTTTGTAGTGACAAGGGGGCACAAGGGGCACGAGGGGAGTTGTACAAAACAAAGTCATCAGCGATTGGATCGTCTCTAACCAATCAGAGTATCAAAGCCAATGACACATTTTCAAACTGCCGCTTTACCCACGTGTGTTCTAGCTCTGGATCAACCCATCGGTTTCTGGACCAATCAGACGGCCCCGAATGTGTTCGCTTTCGGTGAAGGGTCAGGTAAGTACTCAGATCCAGGCTCATTGTGGAGAAGAAATGTAACATCAGTGAGCGTGGCGCAGCGTTTGGCCAGACAAGGAATGTTTGTAGTGTGGCTAGCCACTGAATGGCTCTGAATTCACTGTCAGTATGCAGTCAGCTACTAACCACTTTAGGAGCAACTAGGGTTCTCAAATCATATCCTGATGTCGACAGCAGATAAGAGTTGATTACACAACATGGCTAACTTTTTTTTTTGTATATCTTTTTATTTTTTGTAGGGGGTAGATCAGCTTTAATATTGCAGATATTGCAGTAACTTCCATCAATGTAATTGTCTGTATCACCTCCAATCCCCCATATGTTTTTCTTTTCGCATATACAGTGGGGAGAACAAGTATTTGATACACTGCCGATTTTGCAGGTTTTCCTACTTACAAAGCATGTAGAGGTCTGTAATTTTTATCATAGGTACACTTCAACTGTGAGAGACGGAATCTAAAAAAATCCAGATTCTATGACTGTATGACATTGTATGATTTTTATGTAATTAATTTGCATTTTATTGCATGACATAAGTATTTGATCACCTACCAACCAGTAAGAATTCCGGCTCTCACAGACCTGTTAGTTTTTCTTTAAGAAGCCATCCTGTTCTCCACTCATTACCTGTATTAACTGCACCTGTTTGAACTCGTTACCTGTATAAAAGACACCTGTCCACACACTCAATCAAGCAGACTCCAACCTTTCCACAATGGCCAAGACTAGAGAGCTGTGTAAGGACATCAGGGATAAAATTGTAGACCTGCACAAGGCTGGGATGGGCTACAGGACAATAGGCATGCAGCTTGGTGAGAAGGCAACAACTGTTGGCGCAATTATTAGAAAATGGAAGAAGTTCAAGATGACGGTCAATCACCTTCGGTCTGGGGCTCCATGCAAGATCTCACCTCGTGGGGCATCAATGATCATGAGGAAGGTGAGGGATCAGCCCAGAACTACACGGCAGGACCTGGTCAATGACCTGAAGAGAGCTGGGACCACAGTCTCAAAGAAAACCATTAGTAACACACTACGCCGTCATGGATTGAAATCCTGCAGCGCACGCAAGGTCCCCCTGCTCAAGCCAGCGCATGTCCAGGCCCGTCTGAAGTTTGCCAATGACCATCTGGATCAGGGGTGTCAAACTCATTCCATGGAGGGCCTAGTGTCTGCAGGTTTTTGGTTTTTCCTTTCAATTAAGACCTAGACAATCAGGTGAGGGGAGTTCTTTACTAATTACTGACCTTAATTAATCAATCAAATACAAGGGAGGAGCGAAAACCCGCAGACACTCGGCCCTCCGTGGAATGAGTTTGACACGTGTGATCTGGATGATCCAGAGGAGGAATGGGAGAAGTTCATGTGGTCTGATGAGAAAAAAAAATAGCTTTTTGGTCTAAACTCCACTCGCCGTGTTTGGAGGAAGAAGAAGGATGAGTACAACCACAAGAACACCATCCCAACCGTGAAGCATGGAGTTGGAAACATCATTCTTTGGGGATGCTTTTCTGCAAAGGGGACAGGACGACTGCACCGTATTGAGGGGAGGATGGATGGGGCCATGTATAGCGAGATATTGGCCAACAACCTCCTTCCCTCAGTAAGAGCATTGAAGATGGGTCGTGGCTGGGTCTTCCAGCATGACAACGACCCGAAACACACAGCCAGGGCAACTAAGGAGTGGCTCCTTAAGAAGCATCTCAAGGTCCTGGAGTGGCCTAGCCAGTCTCCAGACCTGAACCCAATAGAAAATCTTTGGAGGGAGCTGAAAGTCCGTATTGCCCAGCGATAGCCCCAAAACCTGAAGGATCTGGAGAAGGTCTGTATGGAGGAGTAGGCCAAAATCCCTGCTGCAGTGTGTGCAAACCTGGTCAAGACCTACAGGAAACGTATGATCTCTGTAATTGCAAACAAAGGTTTCTGTACCAAATATTAAGTTCTGATTTTCTGATGTATCAAATACTTATGTCATGCATTAAAATGCAAATTAATTACTTAAAAATCATACAATGTGATTTTCTGGATTTTTGTTTTAGATTCCGTCTCTCACAGTTGAAGTGTACCTATGATAAAAATGACAGACCTCTACATGCTTTGTAAGTAGGAAAACCTGCAAAATCGGCAGTGTATCAAACACTTGTTCTCCCCACTGTATATATATACATACATATATATATATACACATACACGTACATATATATATATATATACACATAAATACATATACATACATATATACACACATCCTTTAAAAAAATATATATTTCCCTTTATTACTTTCCAACCCCACCACCCCTTCCCTAATTGGAGTAAACTAGTGAACAACAATGCTTAGGCCTCTACTTCCAGCTTATACATACTATATACATTTTATGGACACAGTCAATTCTACAATAATTCTATTTTGTTTGTTTTTACTCCTGAACTTCCTCTACCCTCAATCTTCTCCGATCATTTTCATGATGTCCATCCGGTTTGCTTCTATATGCCTTATCTTTCTAACTGTGCTCTTTCACAAAAGCTCTCAACCAATAACCTATATACTTATTATGGACACAGTATGCTTTACATTAGTTATCTTGTTGTTATTAGTTGTTGTTAGTTGTTATTAGTCCCATCCTTCAACTCCATTCAACACCTCCCATCTATCTCTTAACACCATCCATATTGGATTTCAATTTGCCATATATTTTTCAACTGTACTGTGATGTTTTACAAAAGTTCTGAACCCTTCTATTCTCATTGTTTCTACAGATTGTAAATTGAAAATATTTTTTTTGGCTAAAAGTATTATTATATTATTGATAAATTGACTATGACTTTTCAGATCACCCAGTAATGCTATCTGTAGGGTTAGCTCCAGGTAAATATTGCAATCCTTTAGCCATTCCTGGACCTGTGTCCAAAAACAAGCTACAAATGGTCAGTACCAAAACAAATGATCTAATGATTCTGTCTCTTTGCAGCAAAATCTGCAGAGCAGGGAAGATTGTATCCCCCATATAAATAACATTCTATTGGTAGCAAGAATTTTGTATAATAATTTAAATTGAAAAATTATAAGTTTTGAATGCGGCGTCGTTTTGCGTATCCGTTCATAAACACTATGCCATGGAATCGGTACATCAAAAATCTCTTCCCAACTATGTTGCAATCTATATGGGACGGCTGTTAATCCTTTGGTCCTTAAATGAAACTGGTATACTTTTTTATTTATCACAATTTTCTTTAACCAATTATGTTCTTTAATGCAGGGCCGACAGACAAGTTCCTTACTTTTTCCCCCTTCCACTTTCCTCTTCCATTTTTGCGGTAATGCAACATGGCTAACTTAGTTAACTAACATACATTTAGAGAAAACAAGTTATATTAAGTGGCTGGCTAGCTAGCGTTAGCAACATTTGGTGGTCAATGAGAGTGAGAGCTAGCTAACCAGCTGAGCTAGCAAACAATGTAACGAAAGTATAATTTCGAATTTGAAAAATACTCCAACAGGCTGCATTTCAGGAATCACAGTAGCAAGTACTCCTTTAAAAAAAAAAAAAAAAGAAAAAGAAAACTCTGTTTTTGCCATTGCCTCACTGGCTTTCATGCGATTTAAAAAAACGTGAGCATGTCCAAGGTGTCGGATTCGACGCCATTTCCTATTCATTGGAGCGCTGCGATTGGTTGCCCAGAATTCTGTGGCGGGAGTAACCTTCACCTTCCTGTAGAGAGGACTAAGATGGGAAGTATGCTCTAGAAACACACACACACACAAACAAACACTGATATAGCTCCTGTGATAAACCGTGGGGTGTTGGATTGAGCAGAGACGAACACAGAGACAGGAAGGTTCAAGTCAGAAAACGCAACTTTACTAGGCAACAAAATACACAAAACAACAAAATAACTTAGGTTTGGCTCGGTTCCTCTTCTCAGATTCGGCTCCGTGCCTCCAGGAGCTTCGTTCCCCTCCGTAGGCTCACTCCTTGCCTCTGTCTCTCTCTTCCTCACGGTGTGCCACGGTGCTCCCTTTATGTGGCTTGCACGGCTGGTTGGCACTCTCCCCTAATTACCTCTACTTGGGTCCATCAGCGTCGGGGTGCCCAGCCCGTGTACTCTCCCCCCCCTCAGCCCTGACCGGGAGGGAGGCGGGCTCATGGCTAGGTTTCCATCCCTCCTGGAGAGGACTCCGCATTGCTGTGCTGGGCCCCCGACCTGTGGATGACAGAGAAAGTGAATCGCTGTAACGACAGGAACCAGCGGGTGCCATAGTAACACGGTCATTCATGTCCTTACCTCTTGCCATCCACAAGGGGGGCATGGTCAGTGATCAGGGTGAACTTCCTCCCGAGGAGGTAATACTTGAGGGTGTCCAGCGTCCACTTCACGGCGAGGCACTCCTTCTCGACAATCGAGTACTTCTTCTCCCTCGGGAGGAGCTTCCAGCTGACATACATGATGGGGTGCTCCTCGCCTACATGCTCTTGGGACAAGACGGCCCCAACCCCTGTGTCAGACGCGTCTGTCTGGAACAGGAGGTTTTTTGAGAAGTCTGGGGTGAAGAGTACCGGGTGCGAACATAGCGCGTCCTTCAGGGCCTGGAACGCCGCCTCTGTGTCCTCCGTCCATCGCACCGTCTGGGGTAGGCGTGCCTTCGTTATGTCTCTGAGGGGAGAAGCTATTGCAGCAAAGTTAGGCACAAATCGACCGTAGTAGCCTGCTATCCCCAGGAACGACTTCACCTGCGTCTTGGTTCGGGGGACCGGCCATTCAATAATGGCGACATTTCCCCGCCTGATTCGATAGCCCAGGTACTCCACCTCGGCGTAGCCCAGCTTGCACTTGTGGGGGTTTGCAGTCAGCATCCCTTAGCGCATCCACCACCGCCTGTAACCTACAGAGATGGGACTCCCAACTGTCACTGTGCACGATTATATCATCCAAATAAACAGCAGTGTACTCACAGTGCGGGCGCAGGACACAGTCTATGAGTCGCTGGAAGGTCGCTGGAAGGTCGTTGGGGCACCGTGGAGCCTGAAAGGAAGAACCTGGTAGTGGTATAGCCCCCCCGGGGTGAGAATGCCGTCTTCTCCCGGGAGGCCACTGCCATTGACACCTGCCAGTAGCCCTTCGTCAGGTCCAGGGTGCTGACATATCTTGCCTTCCCCAAGCGGTCGATCAGTTTGTCCACCCAGGGCATGGGGTAGGCGTCGAATTGACTGACCTCGTTCAGGGCCCGGAAGTCAAATCAAATCAAATCTTATTTGCCACATGCGCCGAAAACATCAGGTGTAGACCTTACAGTGAAATGCTTACTTACAAGCCCTTAACCAACAATGCAGTTTTAAGAAGAAAAAAAGTGTTAAGTAAAAAATACATAAGTAAAAAATAAAAATAACAAATAATTAAAGAGCAGCAGTAAAATAAAATAACAGTAGGGAGGCTATATACAGGGGGTACCGGTACAGAGTCAATGTGCGGGGGCACCGGTTAGTCGAGGTAATTGAGGTAATATGTACATGTGGGTAGTCATTGCAGAAGCGGACGGTTCCGGACGGTTTCGGTACCAGCGCTATAGGGCTAGACCACTCACTATGGGACTCCTCCAGTACCCCCATCTCTAACATTGTCGTCACTTCCCGCTGGACCGCCGCCCTCCAGGCTTCTGGTATCCGGTATGGCCGTTTACGCACTTTTTCTACCGGATGTGTGTGGATATGATGTTCCACGAGATCCGTGTGCCCCGGGCACCTCAGAGAACACGGCCGTATTCCGCTGGACCAACTCTCGGAGCGTTTGTCGTTGGGTCTGGCTGAGGTTTTCCCCCATGGAAACTTCGACAGAGGGTGGGTTCGGCTGTGGCCGGGTCCATGTTGCACACAGAGCCTCTCGTGCATGCCACTTCTTCAGTAGGTTCACATGGTAAAGCTGGAGGATTTTCTCCGTCCCGGTTGGCTGACCTTATAATTGACGACGCCTACCAGCTCGACGATGTCGTAGGGCCCATGCCACCTTGCCAGGAATTTGCTCTCCGTTGTGGGGATCAGCACCAAGACCTTCTTGTGGTTGGGCCCCCCTGTTGTATACGCGCTCCTGGGCATGTTGCGCCTTGGCCATGTGCTCCTTCACCACTGGCCAAATCGCCTTCATCCTCTCCCTCATCTCCTCCACGTGTTCCACCATGCTGCGAAGTCGGTTGGTCCTCCCAGACCTCCTTGGCTAGGTCTAGCAGTCCACGGGGCCAACAGCCATACAGGAGCTCAAAGGGGGAGAACTCAGTGGACGCTTGGGGTACCTCGCGCACCGAGAACATCAACTGGGGCAGCATTTGGTCCCAGTTCCTCCCGTCTCTCTCGATGACCTTCTTCAGCATCTGCTTTAGGGTCTTATTGAAGCATTCGACTAGCCCCTCACCTGTGAGCCACTGAGGTTGGGTCAGGGTCACCATGCTGCCGGAGTCCAGCAGAGCGCTGGTGTCGACCACATCAATCCGTACTGGAACCATCAGAGGGGCCATCTCGGTGTGCGCCCAACAGGAGGTGACATAACTCGCCATCCGGGTTACCCCGGAGCTGGGAGATGCAGAGGACATGGACTCCTCCTGGCTGGGGCAGCTACGCGCGAGGTGTCCCGGCTCGCCGCACTCATAGCAGCACCTCTGATCTAGGTCTAGCAGCGGACGTCATCGTCGGTGGTTCGGGTCGCCCTCCCGCTTCAAGGCCTCGGTTGGTCCTGTCCGGGCCCCCTTCAGCCCCTCGCCTATCTCTGTGCTTTTCTTACCCCTCCCTGCGTACGCTCTCTCCGCCCGAGCCCCTTTCAGCAGGTCCTGGGTGTTCTGATGAGTTTCCTCCAGGCTCTGGGGATTCTGCAGGCTCGCTGCCTTCTTCATCTCGTAGGGGAGGGCATTATTAATACCAGTCATCTTCTAACATTATTACCACCAGTCATCTTCTAACATTATTATCACCAGTCAAAGTCTCTTCTGGTGTCATAAAAAAAATGGATTCATAAAAAGTTCTGGGTTAAATGGAGGTGAGATGAAGATGTGTCAGTTCTGAATCCATGTCTCTAACCCTCTGTCCCTCCATGTAACATCTCTATAACCCTCTGTCCCTCCATGCAACATCTCTATAACCCTCTGTCCCTCCATGTAACATCTCTCTGACCCTCTGTCCCTCCATGTAACATCTCTATAACCCTCTGTCCATCCATGTAACATCTCTATAACCTGTCCCTCCATGTAACATCTCTCTGACCCTCTGTCCCTCCATGTAACATCTCTCTGACCCTCTGTCCCTCCATGTAACATCTCTCTGACCCTCTGTCCCTCCATGTAACATCTCTCTGACCCTCTGTCCCTCCATGTAACATCTCTATAACCCTCTGTCCATCCATGTAACATCTCTCTGACCCTCTGTCCCTCCATGTAACATCTCTCTGACCCTCTGTCCCTCCATGTAACATCTCTCTGACCCTCTGTCCCTCCATGTAACATCTCTCTGACCCTCTGTCCCTCCATGTAACATCTCTCTGACCCTCTGTCCCTCCATGTAACATCTCTCTAACCCTCTGTCCCTCCATGTAACATCTCTATAACCCTCTGTCCCTCCATGTAACATCTCTATAACCCTCTGTCCCTCCATGTAACATCTCTCTGACCCTCTGTCCCTCCATGTAACATCTCTCTGACCCTCTGTCCCTCCATGTAACATCTCTCTAACCCTCTGTCCCTCCATGTAACATCTCTCTGACCCTCTGTCCCTCCATGTAACATCTCCATAACCCTCTGTCCCTCCATGTAACATCTCTATAACCCTCTGTCCCTCCATGTAACATCTCTATAACCCTCTGTCCCTCCATGTAACATCTCTCTAACCCTCTGTCCCTCCATGTAACATCTCTCTAACCCTCTGTCCCTCCATGTAACATCTCTATAACCCTCTATCCCTCCATGTAACATCTCTATAACCCTCTGTCCCTCCATGTAACATCTCTATAACCCTCTGTCCCTCCATGTAACATATCTCTGACCCTCTGTCCCTCCATGTAACATCTATCTAACCCTCTGTCCCTCCATGTAACATCTCTCTGACCCTCTGTCCCTCCATGTAACATCTCTATAACCCTCTGTCCCTCCATGTAACATCTCTCTAACCCTCTGTCCCTCCATGTAACATCTCTATAACCCTCTGTCCCTCCATGTAACATCTCTATAACCCTCTGTCCCTCCATGTAACATCTCTATAACCCTCTGTCCCTCCATGTAACATCTCTATAACCCTCTGTCCCTCCATGTAACATCTCTCTGACCCTCTGTCCCTCCATGTAACATCTCTCTGACCCTCTGTCCCTCCATGTAACATCTCTATATCCCTCTGTCCCTCCATGTAACATCTCTATATCCCTCTGTCCCTCCATGTAACATCTCTATAACCCTCTGTCCCTTCATGTAACATCTCTCTGACCCTCTGTCCCTCCATGTAACATCTCTATAACCCTCTGTCCCTCCATGTAACATCTCTATAACCCTCTGTCCCTCCATGTAACATCTCTCTGACCCTCTGTCCCTCCATGTAACATCTCTATAACCCTCTGTCCCTCCATGTAACATCTCTATAACCCTCTGTCCCTCCATGTAACATCTCTATAACCCTCTGTCCCTCCATGTAACATCTCTCTGACCCTCTGTCCCTCCATGTAACATCTCTCTGACCCTCTGTCCCTCCATGTAACATCTCTATATCCCTCTGTCCCTCCATGTAACATCTCTATATCCCTCTGTCCCTCCATGTAACATCTCTATAACCCTCTGTCCCTTCATGTAACATCTCTCTGACCCTCTGTCCCTCCATGTAACATCTCTATAACCCTCTGTCCCTCCATGTAACATCTCTATAACCCTCTGTCCCTCCATGTAACATCTCTCTAACCCTCTGTCCCTCCATGTAACATC
>NC_140015.1:38347500-38357500 GCF_964263955.1 Coregonus lavaretus | reverse complement strand
TTACGTCCGTCCCCAATTCCCTAGAAAAACCAAAGCCTACTTGAAGGTAACAGCGCTCACTGTTGCCCCTAGTGGCCGGTTTCCACATCATCTCCCAATGTCCTCAGACATGGATGGACTTTGAATACTGACTTGTATCACGGATGACCTGCCTGCATGCCAAGCAAGCAGACCTTTTATAGACATAAAAACTGCAAATTCGTTTTTGTACAGAAAGGGCAGGATACCAGTCACTATCATTGTTAAAATCATTTAATGGCAACACAAAACAAGGAGGCTATACAATTCAAGCATTGTTCAAATCATTTAATAACACCACCAACCAGGCTATACAGTAGAAGAATGGCAGATACAAAGCACCATTTTCATTTCAGAATCCTAACAGACAATACAGTACTGTACAATACAATACAATTCAGGACAGTACAGTACAGTACAAATATGAAAAAGTCATGCTCATTAGTTCATATACACAATAATTTGTTGGTTCTGAAACACATACCCATTTTCCTTCATCAAGAAAACTGTTGTTGTTTATGAATTCACTTTGTCTGAGTTGACTAGCCTGATGGCCAGTCTGTTCTTGCTTTCTTGCCAACTCTTTATGGAATTGACAATGACAAGCTAGGAGTTGACACTACACTATAGTAAAACAAAATAAACATTTAAAAGGATTTAAACATTTTGGCTTTTTTCCTAAAAGCTGATATCACAGCTTTATCTCTTTGGCACGGAGGAGAAAGTATGAAAAAGTCAAAGCAACTCAACAACACTATGTACAAAAGGTAATGTAAAAAATGTTATAAATATGTCTAAAACCATAGACACTATGTACATCTTTACACTGTGACATAGATTGTGTTCTTCTCTGTAGTTTCCTCACACATGGGTATCAGTGGAGGCTGCTGAGGAGAGGACGGCTCATAATAATGGCTGGAACGGAGCCAATGGAATGGCATCAAACACATGGAAACCATGTGTTTGATGTATACTGAACAGAATATAAACACAACATGTAAAGTGTTGGTCCCATGTTTCATGAGCTGAAATAAAAGATCCCAGAAATGTTCCATACGCACAAAAAGCTTATTTCTCAAAAAATGTGTGCACAAATTTGTTTACATCCCTGTTAGTGAGCATTTCTCCATTGCCAAGATAATCCATCCACCTGACAGGTGTGGCATATCAAGAAGCTGATTAAACAGCACGATCATTACACAAGTGTACCTTGTGCTGGGGACAATAAAAAGCCACTCTAAAATGTGCAGTTTTGTCACACAACACAATGCCACAGATGTCTCAAGTTTTGAGGGAGCATGCAATTGGCATGCTGACTGCAGGAATGTCCAACAGAGCTGTTGCCAGATAATTTAATGTTCATTTCTCTACCAACGTAGTTTTAGAGAATTTGGCAGTATGTCCTACCGACCTCACAACCGCAGACCACGTGTAACCACGCCAGCCCAGGAACTCCACATCCAGCTTCTTCACCTGCGGGATCATCTGAGGAGGCGGAGGAGGGGTGCTGAGGAGTATTTCTGTCTGTAATAAAGCCCTTTTGTGGGGAAAAACTCATTCTGATTGGCTGGGTCTGGCTCCCCAGTGGGTGGGCCTATGCCCTCCAAGGCCCACCCAAGGCTGCACCCCTGTCCAGTCATGTGAAATCCATAGATTAGGGCCTGATGAATTTATTTCAATTGACTGATTTCCTTCTATGAACTGTAACTCAGTAAAATCTTTGAAATTGTTGCATGTTGCGTTTATATTTCTGTTCAGTATATTTGATACCACTCCACTGATTCCGCTCCAGCCATTACCACTGATTCCGCTCCAGCCAGTGCCACCAACCTCCTGTGATGAGTATGTATAATGTAGACCTGGGTTCAAATAGGATTTATTTTCTTACAAATGCCTTAGCTGAGCTTGATTGAGCTTGCCTGGCACAATGAAACTAATGGAATAATCCCAAAAGTGCAAACACTCAAAATGTAATAAAATGCTCAAAGTGTTTAACGGAAAACAACCACTATTAGAGCGGTTCATCCTCCCCTCACCAGCCTCCTCTGGTGGTCAGTGGGCACAGCAGGGTTGGGGTCAATTCCATTAAAATTCCAGTGAATTCAGAAAGTAAACCTCATTAAGAAGCATTGAAGAGAATTGGAATGTCAGTGTACTTCCTGAATTGACTGGAATTCAAATGGAATTGATCCCAAACCTGGGGCACAGTGCTGTGTTCTGTTGGTGATGGTGTGAGGCCTTAACCTCAGCCTCCCTCCCTCTCTCATTCCCTCTTCCTCAGTACGATGTAGATGAGACCACTGACCAGACACAGAGGGAAGGACACCCAGGCCAGGACGTAGGCAAAGCCGAACGCAGCATCCACCTCCCCATCCGGACACATCACTGTGTAGATTATTGCTCCACACATCACAAACAGACCTGGAGAGAGAGATTGAGAGGAGAGTGCAAGAGGGGTTGAGGGAAGGGAATGGAATGGAAAGGAGAGAGAGAGGAGAGCAGGGAGGGACAGAGAGAGAGAGAGGAGAGCAGGGAGGGACAGAGAGAGAGAGAGAGGAGCGCAGGGAGGGACAGAGAGAGAGAGAGAGAGAGAGAGAGAGAGAGAGAGAGAGAGAGAGAGAGAGAGAGAGAGAGAGAGAGAGAGAGACAGAGACAGAGAGAGAGAGAGAGAGAGAGAGAGAGGAGCGCAGGGAGGGACAGAGAGAGAGAGGAGAGCAGGGAGGGACAGAGAGAGAGAGAGAGGAGAGCAGGGAGGGACAGACAGAGAGAGAGAGAGAGAGAGAGAGAGAGAGAGAGAGAGAGAGAGAGAGAGAGAGAGAGAGAGAGAGAGAGAGAGAGAGAGAGAGAGAGAGAGAGCGAGAGAGAGAGAGAGGAGCGCAGGGAGGGACAGAGAGAGAGAGGAGAGCAGGGAGGGACAGAGAGAGAGAGAGAGGAGCGCAGGGAGGGACAGAGAGAGAGAGAGAAGAGCAGGGAGGGACAGAGAGAGAGAGAGGAGCGCAGGGAGGGACAGAGAGAGAGAGAGGAGCGCAGGGAGGGACAGAGAGAGAGTGGGGGAGAAAGGAAAAAAGTAATGGTTAGTTTTAGACAGCAGTTGAGGATCATTCATTTCTTCCAAGTTGACACACCTAATCTTTAGTGACAGACTTCGTTATGTTCTGTATATTGGAGAGGGACTGAATCTGCTACTTTCCACAAGTTAACCCCTGAGCCAGAGAACCGGCCCACTTCCAGCCAACTCTGCCCACATGAGCAAATTGAGTTAGCTAGCTATGATATCTAGCACAATATTTAGTTGGGTTCCAACTAAGAGATTATGACAGTTAACCAACCCCATAGTAAGGGACCTGACATTGAGACAGTAAACCAACCCCATAGTAAGGGACCTGACATTGAGACAGTTAACCAACCCCTCGTATTAAGGGACCTGACATTGAGACAGTAAACTAACCCTCATAGTAAGGGACCTAACATTGAGACAGTTAAATCAACTCTCGTAGTAAGGGACAGTGGTCACATGGGGCTGCCTCCCACTTTGACCTGGGCTACAACATGTCTGTCCTTTACAGATTCCGTTTTTCCATGAGATCATTTTCCTGCTGGGCGGTAAGCCACACAGGGCAATATCCAGGCCATCTTCTCACCAACATTGTCAGTTGATACCAATACAAGCCAACGTTGTATACGCTGGGGGGACCATGGCTAGGTTAGACAATCGGGGAAACTCTGTGTTTGATGTGATGTGATGATACTCACTGGCCAACAAGACCAAGATCTTTATGAAGCCTCTATGTAGGCCGTATAAAGGGGTTATGAAGGCTTCATTAAGCCTTACAAGTGGTCGTACTCACTGGCGAGGATCTGGAAGATGGCGGTGAAGAAGAAGCGTCCTCCTTTGACCAGGGTGAAGAGCTGACACATGAAGAAGACGAGCGAGAAGAGGCAGAACAACACTGAGAGAACCATGAGGGCCTGAACCGCCTGGATCCAGTCTGGAGGGAGGAGACAGAGGAGGTTTAACATGACATATAACCAGGGTTGAATAGGTTACTTTCCAAATGTAATCCGTTACATTTACTAGTTACCTTCATTGCTGGCAGGAATGCAGTGATATCCTCCGTTAGTAGTGAGACAGCTGAACCACAGGTAACTACTCTTGGTTCCTCCTACAGTCCAGGCCTGGAACACAACACAGTGAATTCACACGACACACCCACAACACAACACAACATAGTGAATTCAAACGACACACCCACAACACAACACAACACAACACAGTGAATTCACACGACACACCCACAACACAGTGAATTCACACGACACACCCACAACACAGTGAATTCACACGACACACCCACAACACGGTAAATTCACACGACACACCCACAACACAGTGAATTCACACGACACACCCACAACACAGTGAATTCACACGACACTCCCACAACACAACATAGTGAATACAAACCAAATCAAAATGTTATTTTCACATGCTTCATAAACAGGTGAAATGCTTCTCTACGGCCCCTTCCCAACAATGCAGAATACAATAACAAATAAAATATTAATAATAATAATACTAATAATAATAAAATAAGAACAAGAAAAATAAAATAAAATAATAATAATAATAATACAAAAACAATACAAAAATAATAATAATAATTATTATAATAATAGAAGAAGAAGAAGAATAACACGAGGAATCCACAATGAGCAATGATAGCTTGGCTATATACACGGGGTACCAGTACCTAGTCAATGATAGCTTGGCTACATACACGGGGTACCAGTACCTAGTCAATGATAGCTTGGCTATATACACGGGGTACCAGTACAAGTCAATGATAACTTGGCTATATACACGGGGTACCAGTACCTAGTCAATTATAACTTGGCTATATACACGGGGTACCAGTACCTAGTCAATTATAACTTGGCTATATACACGGGGTACCAGTACAAGTCAATTATAACTTGTCTATATACACAGGGTACCTTCCGTCTTCAAGATAGCGAGAGTTGCACCCCTTCTCAAAAAACCTACACTCGATCCCTCCGATGTCAACAACTACAGACCAGTATCCCTTCTTTCTTTTCTCTCCAAAACTATTGAGCGTGCCGTCTTTAGCCAACTCTCTTGCTATCTCTCTCAGAATGACCTTCTGGATCCAAACCAGTCAGGTTTTAAGACTGGTCATTCAACTGAGACTGCTCTTCTCTGTGTCACGGAGGCTCTCTGCACTGCTAAAGCTAACTCTCTCTCCTCTGCTCTCATCCTTCTAGACCTATCTGCTGCCTTTGATACTGTGAACCATCAGATCCTCCTCTCCACCCTCTCCGAGTTGGGCATCTCCGGCGCGGCTCACTCTTGGATTGCATCCTACCTCACAGGTCGCTCCTACCAGGTGGCGTGGCGAGGCTCTGTCTCCGCACCACATGCTCTCACCACTGGTGTCCCCCAGGGCTCAGTTCTAGGCCCTCTCCTATTCTCTCACCAAGTCACTTGGCTCTGTCATATCCTCACATGGTCTCTCCTATCATTGCTACGCAGACGACACACAATTAATCTTCTCCTTTCCCCCTTCTGATAACCAGGTGGCGAATCGCATCTCTGCATGTCTGGCAGACATATCAGTGTAGATGACGGATCACCACCTCAAGCTGAACCTCGGCAAGACGGAGCTGCTCTTCCTCTCGGGGAAGGACTGCCCGCTCCATGATCTCACCATCACGGTTGACAACTCCGTTGTGTTCTCCTCCCAGAGTGCAAAGAACCTTGGCGTGACCCTGGACAACACACTGTCGTTCTCCGCTAACATCAAAGCGGTGACCCGTTCCTGTAGGTTCATGCTCTACAACATTAGCAGAGTACGACCCTACCTTACACAGGAAGCGGCACAGGTCCTAATCCAGGCTCTTGTCATCGCCCGTCTGGATTACTGCAACTCGCTGTTGGCAGGGCTCCCTGCCTGTGCCATTAAACCCCTACAACTCATCCAGAACGCTGCAGCCCGTCTGGTGTTCAACCTTCCCAAGTTCTCTCACGTCACCCCGCTCCTCCGCACACTCCACTGGCTTCCAGTTGAAGCCTGCATCTGCTACAAGACCATGGTGCTTGCCTACGGAGCTGTGAGGGGAACGGCACCTCCGTACCTTCAGGCTCTGATCAGTCCCTACACCCAAACGAGGGCATTGCGTTCATCCACCTCTGGCCTGCTGGCCCACCTACCTCTGCGGAAGCACAGTTCCCGTCAGCCCAGTCAAAACTGTTTGCTGCTCTGGCACCCCAATGGTGGAACAAGCTCCCTCACGACGCCAGGACAGCGGAGTCACTCACCACCTTCCGGAGACACTTGAAACCCCACCTCTTTAAGGAATACCTGGGATAGGATAAAAGTAATCCTTCTACCCCACCAGAAAAAAATAATTATATATATATATATATATATATATATATATATATATATATATATATATATATATATATATATATATATATTGTAAAGTGGTTGTCCCACTGGCTATCATAAGGTGAATGCACCAATTTGTAAGTCGCTCTGGATAAGAGCGTCTGCTAAATGACGTAAATGTAAATGTACAAGTCAATGATAACTTGACTATATACACAGGGTACCAGTACCTAGTCAATGATAGCTTGGTTATATACACAGGGTACCAGTACCTAGTCAATGATAGCTTGGTTATATACACGGGGTACCAGTACCTAGTCAATGATAGCTTGGTTATACAGGCCCCGTGTAGCTCAGTTGGTAGAGCATGGTGCTTGCAACGCCAGGGTTGTGGGTTCGTTTCCCACGGGGGGCCAGTATGAAAAAATGTATGCACTCACTAACTGTAAGTCGCTCTGGATAAGAGCGTCTGCTAAATGACGTAAATGTAAATGTTATATACACGGGGTACCAGTACCAAGTCAACGATAGCTTGGTTATATAAATGGGGTACCAGTACCAAGTCGATATGCAGGGGTACGAGGTAATTGAGGTAGATATGTACATATAGGTAGGGGTAAAGTGACTAGGCAACAGGATAGATAATAGACAGTAGCAGCAGTATACTGTAGGTAGGGGTGAAGTGACTAGGCAACAGGATAGATAATAGACAGTAGAAGCAGTATACTGTAGGTAGGGGTGAAGTGACTAGGCAACAGGATAGATAATAGACAGTAGCAGCTGTGTATGTGATGAGTGTGGAAGTGTGGAAATGTGTGTGTGGCGACAGTGTGCCTGTGTGTACATGTTATGTGTTTGTGAGTGTAAGTGAGTGTGTGGGTGGCGTCCAGTGTGTGTGCATAGAGTCAAAAAGAGTTAGTGCAAACAGGGTCAATGCAGATAGTCCAGCTAACTATTTAGCAGTCTTATGGCTTGGGGGTGGAAGCTGTTCAGGTCGGAGCGGGGCGGCTATTCGTTGTGTTGTGACACACCCACAACACAGTATGAAACACAGAACACCAACCACAGCTTTAAAACACAGAACACCCAGCCACACCCATATTACAGCTTTAAAACACAGAACACCCAGCCACACCCATAATACAGCTTTAAAACACAGAACACCCAGCCACACCCATAATACAGCTTTAAAACACAGAACACCCAGCCACACCCATAATACAGCTTTAAAACACAGAACACCCAGCCACACCCATAATACAGCTTTAAAACACTGAACACCCAGCCACATCCATAATACAGCTTTAAAACACAGAACACCCAGCCACACCCATAATACAGCTTTAAAACACTGAACACCCAGCCACACCCATAATACAGCTTTAAAACACTGAACACCCAGCCACACCCATAATACAGCTTTAAAACACAGAACACCCTGCCACACCCATAATACAGCTTTAAAACACAGAACACCCAGCCACACCCATAATACAGCTTTAAAACACTGAACACCCAGCCACATCCATAATACAGCTTTAAAACACAGAACACCCAGCCACACCCATAATACAGCTTTAAAACACTGAACACCCAGCCACACCCATAATACAGCTTTAAAACACAGAACACCCAACCACATCCATAATACAGCTTTAAAACACAGAACACCCAACCACATCCATAATACAGCTTTAAAACACAGAACACCCAGCCACACCCATAATACAGCTTTAAAACACAGAACACCCAGCCACACCCATATTACAGCTTTAAAACACAGAACACCCAGCCACACCCATAATACAGCTTTAAAACATAGAACACCCAGCCACACCCATAATACAGCTTTAAAACAAAGAACACCCAGCCACACCCATAATACAGCTTTAAAACACTGAACACCCAGCCACACCCATAATACAGCTTTAAAACACTGAACACCCAGCCACACCCATAATACAGCTTTAAAACACAGAACACCCAACCACATCCATAATACAGCTTTAAAACACAGAACACCCAACCACATCCATAATACAGCTTTAAAACACAGAACACCCAGCCACACCCATAATACAGCTTTAAAACACAGAACACCCAGCCACACCCATATTACAGCTTTAAAACACAGAACACCCAGCCACACCCATAATACAGCTTTAAAACACAGAACACCCAGCCACACCCATAATACAGATTTAAAACAAAGAACACCCAGCCACACCCATAATACAGCTTTAAAACACTGAACACCCAGCCACACCCATAATACAGCTTTAAAACACTGAACACCCAGCCACACCCATAATACAGCTTTAAAACACAGAACACCCAACCACATCCATAATATAGCTTTAAAACACTGAACACCCAGCCACATCCATAATAAAGCTTTAAAACACAGAACACCCAACCACATCCATAATATAGCTTTAAAACACAGAACACCCAGCCACATCAATAATACAGCTTTAAAACACAGAACACCCAGCCACATCCATAATACAGCTTTAAAACATAGAACACTCAATGAACTCAACTCACACGCAAAGGGTGCGTTACACAGGCAGCCCAATTATGATCTTTTTTCCACCACTAATTGGTCTTTTGAACAATCAGATCAGCAAAGATCAGATCAGCAAAGATCAGAATTGGGCTGCCTGTGTAAACACACACACTCCCAAGACATACATCCCCCCTCTCCCACAACATGTGCATAGCCCGTTAAAAGTAGGACAAGTGGTTCCCAGGTTCCATCGTAAAAATACATACACCCACCACCACACACAGGTTCAAATAGTATTTGTTTACTTTCTAAAACTTTAGCTTGATCGAGCTTGTCTGGGCACAGTGGAACCAATGGAATAATACAGTGTAGTCCCAAAAGTGCAAGCAACCACTCCCATCTGGCGTGATTCAGGTTCAATCAAATGCTGAAATATTTGAACCCAGGTCTGACACATCAGTTAGTTGAAGTGGCCCTGCCCTGTTCCAGATGGTTAGCAAGACTGGATAGCCCTATTACCTACTCTAACTTACTGACACACACACAGTGCTATAGTACAGTAGGCAATGATATCATAGCTACTCACATTGTATTATAATAGGGTATTGGCAACAATATCATAGCTACTCACATTGTATTATAATAGGGTATTGGCAACAATATCATAGCTACTCACATTGTATTATAATAGGGTATTGGCATCAATATCATAGCTACTCACATTGTATTATAATAGGGTATTGGCAACAATATCATAGCTACTCACATTGTATTATAATAGGGTATTGGCAACAATATCATAGCTACTCACATTGTATTATAATAGGGTATTGGCAACAATATCATAGCTACTCACATTGTATTATAGTAAGGTATTGGCAACAATATCATAGCTACTCACATTGGCAATTGTTGACACAAACAGTAGGACCAGGATGATGAGGTGCAAGATGAGCACTCCGAGCAGGATGAGCAGCATGTTCAGATAGATCTACACGTGGAGACAAACAAACAGGAACAACAGTTATCAGACCAGGTGTCGATGGTACTGATACAGCGTCAA
>NC_140015.1:38302500-38345000 GCF_964263955.1 Coregonus lavaretus | reverse complement strand
CCGAAACACAACCCAGCCGAGCCACACTACTTCTTGACCCAATGCCCGCTTAACCAGCCAGGGGAAACACCGTACACCTGACGACAGGAGCCGCTAGTGCGCAATGGGACAAGAACACCCCTGCTGGCCAAACCCTCCTAACCTGGGCCAATTGTGCACCGCCCCATGGGTCTCCCGGTCACGGCAGGCAGCGACAGAGCCTGGACTCGAACCAGGATCTCTAGTGGCACAGCTAGCACTGCGATGCAGTGCCTTAGACCACTGCGCCACTCGGGAGACCCATGGGCGGCAGTGGGTATTATATTTAGAGTTAAATCAAATCAATTATATTTGTCACATGCGCTGAATATAACAGGTGTAAACCTGACCCTGACTAAGGAGCCCTTAACCAACAATGTAAGAAAAATGTGCTAGATTTTACTTTTAAAAAACAAACAGTTTTAGTCATTTAGCAGACGCTCTTATCCAGAGCAACTTACAGTTAGTGAGTGCATACATTATTATTTTTTTAATGTTTCATACTGGCACCCTGTGGGAATCGAACCCACAACCCTGGCATTGCAAACGCCATGCTCTACCAACTGAGCTACATCCCTGTTGGCCATTCCCTCCCATACCCTGGACGACGCTGGGCCAATTGTGCGCCGCCCCATGGGTCTCCCGGTCGCGGCCGGCTACGACAGAGCCTGGATTCGAATGAACTAAAGGAAAAATAGTAACACAATAAAATAACAATAACAAGGCTATATACAAGGGGTACCAGTACCAAGTCAACGTGCAGGGTTACGGGTTAGTCGAGGTAATTGAGGTAGTATGTACATGTAAGTAGTGGTAAAGTGACTACGCATAGATAATAAAAAAAGAGTAGCAGCAGCGTATGTGAGGAGAGTGAAGGAATGTGAATGTGTGTGTGTGTGTCTGTGGCGTCAATATGCATGTGTTTTTTGTGTGTGTGTTGGAGTGTTGTGAGTGTGTGGAGTCCAGTGAGTGTACATCGAGCATGTGCAATAAAGAGTCAGTGTAAAAAAATTGAATAAAGGGAAGTGTTTAGTCCCAAGAACCTTAGCATATTGAATAGCTTGGAGGGCACCATGGTGTTAAACACTGAGCTGTAGTCAATTAACAGCATTCTCACATAGGTGTTCCTTTTATCCAGGTGGGAAAGGGCAGTGTGGAGTGCAATAGAGATTGTGTCATCTGTGGATCTGTTGGGGCGGTATGCAAATTGGAGTGGTTCCAGGGTTTCTGGGATGATGGTGTTGATGTGAGTCATGACCAGCCTTTCAATGCATTTCATGGCTACAGTTAGTGATCTAAGTAATGTGTTTTCAGTTTCCACTTCCTCAGGTGTTGAACCCCAAATTAAATTATCCTATGATATTAGTTAGTGCACATAAAGATGTATGTAATTCATATCTAATAAAAATAAATTTAAAAAAAGGATTACTTCATCCTATCCCAGGTATTCCTTAAAGAGGTGGGGTTTCAAATGTCTCCGGAAGGTGGTGAGTGACTCCGCTGTCCTGGCGTCGTGAGGGAGCTTGTTCCACCATTGGGGTGCCAGAGCAGCGAACAGTTTTGACTGGGCTGAGCGGGAACTATGCTTCCGCAGAGGAAGGGGAGCCAGCAGGCCAGAGGTGGATGAACGCAATGCCCTCGTTTGGGTGTAGGGACTGATCAGAGCCTGAAGGTACGGAGGTGCCGTTCCCCTCACTGCTCCATAGGCAAGCACCATGGTCTTGTAACGGATGCGAGCTTCAACTGGAAGCCAGTGGAGTGTGCGGAGGAGGGGGGTGACGTGAGAGAACTTGGGAAGGTTGAACACCAGACGGGCTGCGGCATTCTGGATGAGTTGTAGGGGTTTAATGGCACAGGCAGGGAGCCCAGCCAACAGCGAGTTGCAGTAATCCAGACGGGAGATGACAAGTGCCTGGATTAGGACCGCTTCCTGTGTAAGGCAGGGTCGTACTCTCCGAATGTTGTAGAGCATGAACCTGCAGGATCGGGTCACCGCCTTGATGTTAGCGGAGAACGACAGGGTGTTGTCCAGGGTCACGCCAAGGCTCTTCGCACTCTGGGAGGAGGACACAACGGAGTTGTCAACCGTGATGGCGAGATCATGGAACGGGCAGTCCTTCCCCGGGAGGAAGAGCAGCTCCGTCTTGCCAGGGTTCAGCTTGAGGTGGTGATCCGTCATCCATACTGATATGTCGGCCAGACATGCAGAGATGCGATTCGCCACCTGGTTATCAGAAGGGGGAAAGGAGAAGATTAGTTGTGTATCGTCAGCGTAGCAATGATAGGAGAGGCCATGTGAGGATATGACAGAGCCAAGTGACTTGGTGTATAGGGAGAAAAGGAGAGGGCCTAGAACTGAGCCAAGGGGGACACCAGTGGTGAGAGCACGTGGTGCGGAGACAGCTTCTCGCCACGCCACTTGGTAGGAGCGACCGGTCAGGTAGGACGCAATCCAGGAGTGAGCCGCGCCGGAGATGCCCAGCTCGGAGAGGGTGGAGAGGAGGATCTGATGGTTCACAGTATCAAAGGCAGCAGACAGGTCTAGAAGGACAAGAGCAGAGGAGAGAGAGTTAGCTTTAGCAGTGCGGAGAGCCTCCGTGACACAAAGAAGAGCAGTCTCAGTTGAATGACCAGTCCTGAAACCTGACTGGTTTGGATCAAGAAGGTCATTCTGAGAGAGATAGCAAGAGAGTTGGCTAAAGACGGCACACTCAATAGTTTTGGAAAGAAAAGAAAGAAGGGATACTGGTCTGTAGTTGTTGACATCAGTGGGATCGAGTGTTGGTTTTTTGAGAAGGGGTGCAACTCTCGCTCTCTTGAAGACGGAAGGGACATGGCCAGCGGTCAAGGATGAGTTGATCAGCGAGGTGAGGTAGGGGAGAAGGTCACCGGAGATGGTCTGGAGAAGAGAGGAGGGGATGGGGTCAAGCGGGCAGGTTGTTGGGCGGCCAGCAGTCACTAGTCGCAAGATTTTATCTGGAGAGAGAGGGGAGAAAGAAGTCAAAGCATAGGGTAGGGCAGTGTGAGCAGGACCAGCAGTGTCATTAGACTTAACAAACGAGGATCGGATGTCGTCAACCTTCTTTTCAAAGTGGATTCAGCAGGAGGAGAATGTGGCAAAGAGCTTCCTAGGGTTAGAGGAAGATGCTTGGAATTTAGAGTGGTAGAAAGTGGCCTTAGCAGCAGAAACAGATGAAGAAAATGTAGAGAGGAGGGAGTGAAAAGATGCCAGGTCGGCAGGGAGTTTAGTTTTCTTCCATTTCCGCTCCGCTGCCCGGAGCTCTGTTCTGTGAGCTCGCAATGAGTCATCAAGCCACGGAGCTGGAGGGGAGGACCGAGCCGGCCGGGAGGATAGGGGACACAGGGAGTCAAAGGAGGCAGAAAGGGAGGAGAGGAGGGTTGAGGAGGCAGAATCAGGAGATTGGAGGGAGAAGGATTGAGCAGAGGGAAGAGATGATAGGATGGAAGAGGAGAGAGTAGTGGGAGAGAGAGAGCGAAGGTTGCGGCGGCGCGTTACCATCTGTGTAGGGGCAGAGTGAGTAGTGTTGGAGGAGAGCGAGAGAGAAAAGGATACAAAGTAGTGGTCGGAGACATGGAGGGGAGTTGCAGTGAGATTAGTAGAAGAGCAACATCTAGTAAAGATGAAGTCAAGCGTATTGCCTGCCTTGTGAGTAGGGGGGGACGGTGAGAGGGTGAGGTCAAAAGAGGAGAGGAGTGGAAAGAAGGAGGCAGAGAGAAATGAGTCAAATGTAGACGTAGGGAGGTTGAAATCCCCCAAAACTGTGAAGGGTGAGCCATCCTCAGGAAAGGAACTTATCAAGGCGTCAAGCTCATTGATGAACTCTCCAAGGGAACCTGGAGGGCGATAGATGACAAGGATATTAAGCTTAAATGGGCTAGTGACTGTGACAGCGTGGAATTCAAATGAGGAGATAGACAGATGGGTTAGGGGAAAAATTGAGAATGACCACTTGGGAGAGATGAGGATTCCTGTGCCACCACCCCTCTGACCAGATGCTCTCGGGGTATGCGAGAACACATGGTCAGACGAGGAGAGAGCAGTAGGAGTAGCAGTGTTTTCAGTGGTAATCCATGTTTCCGTCAGTGCCAGGAAGTCGAGGGACTGGAGGGTAGCATAGGCTGGGATGAAGTCAGCCTTGTTGGCGGCAGAACGGCAGTTCCAGAGGCTGCCTGAGACCTGGAACTCCAGGTGTGTGGTGCGTGCAGGGACCACCAGGTTAGAGAGGCAGCAGCCACGCGGTGTGAGGCGTTTGTGTAGCCTGTGCGGAGAGGAGAGAACAGGGATAGGCAGAGGCATAGTTGACAGGCTGCAGCAGATGGCTACAATAATGCAGAGGAGATCGGAATGAAATGAACTAAACATCTGGGAAAGGAGAGAGCAGGCCTCCCTCACCAAAAAAATATAACACTCCCAACTTCCACCTCAGAAACTATAATTGTTTCACTGAACCACCCGAATAAAACTCTCCCAACTTCCACTTTAGAAATTAGAATTGTTGTAAACTACAGCGGTTCAATGTTTCAATGAATAGACTCAACTTACTTTATTCAGCTAGCTAACTATGACGCCATAGCTAACTAGCATGCTAGCATCCAATAACACACAGTTTAGCACCAATACTTGGTTACAACAAACTACCAATAGTGTGTGAACACACTAAACAGATAATTTGTGTCCGTGTCTAGTTCTTTCATAACGCAGCAATGATTAAACGTTGGCTAGCTAGCACAAAGATATTGTATTTAGCTACTACAGTACAGCCAGCTGGTAGTGTTGGCTAGCTAGCAATGGCTGCTGTGTTGAATTTGTTTGAAAAACGGCGTCGCTGCGAACGAATGTAGCTGGCTAAAAGGATATTGTTTTTAGTTGCTACCGTTGCTAATAGCTACTCGCAAGCTAATCCAGGAGGTGAGTTAGCTAGCTAGCTTCGTGCTACACCCGGCACCGCCGAATACAAAAGTAACCTACAATAACTACACAACAACTACCCACAACAGCCCACGATGCCTACCTATACTACTTAATAATATACAGCCCACGATGCCTACCTATAATACCTAACTACAATCTAAATACATAGTTTAAGCCTTACTCGACAAAGCCCAAGCTATGTATAAAGCCAAACTGGCAGACTGCAATCAGTAGCTGTAATTAAGTACAGCAGCTACCAACCACCTAACGTTAATGCCTCGGATAATGAGGTTAGAAAAACAGCTGAATGGTGGCAGCTAGCTGGCTCAATCACAGGTACTCTTAAGCGTGAAATAACATTGGAAACAACTAACCACAGTTGCTAAAAGTTACCAGTAGCTACCCGCTAGCTAGCTAGCTAGCTTTGTTGGTCCAAGTAGTGGGTAAGCTAGCCTCGTGCTTCGCCGGGGTCCGCCGAATACAATACTTACCTACAATAATTACCTACAATAACCTACAATAACTACCTGCAGCACCCAATGAAAAACATTTAAAATAATAATAATGTTAATTAAAAAATAAATAAATAGTGCACTGGGCCTTTAATAGTCCTGTATTGACACAACTGTGGGAAGCATTGGAGTCAACACAGGCCAGCATCCCTGTGGAACACTTGACACACACACACACACACACACTCCTGTGAGAGTGGTATTTAGTGTTGGTCTGTGTCAAACGGTTGAGGGCTGTATGACAGTGCTACTCCAAGCACAAGGACTCTCCAGAGAGACAGACTTGTATTACCATACTTATCACCATGTAATTGTCTTTCACACCTCATTTACCCTCAGGTCTCAGGCCATTACAACAGAAGTGACGGGGCGTAACCCAAAACAAACAAATCAAGAGACAACAGAGCAGACAGCTAGCATCACTCCATAATCTTTGATTCGTTGAGCTAAATAATAGAGCTAAATCCCTAGTGAAGGCCCTACCGGTGGCTGGTGCCCAGAACACTGTGAGAGTGTCTCTCTCTCTGCTCCAGCTCTCTCTGACTTCCTGTCTGGCCCAGAACACTGTGAGAGTGTCTCTCTCTCTGCTCCAGCTCTCTCTGACTTCCTGTCTGGCCCAGAACACTGTGAGTGTCTCTCTCTCTCTGCTCCAGCTCTCTCTGACTTCCTGTCTGGCCCATCAGAAGGATTCTACGACAACACAACCTCCAAGAGGACTGGATGGCCCATCAGAATGATTTTACTACAACACAACCTCCAAGAGGACTGGATGGCCCATCAGAAGGATTCTATTACAACACAACCTCCAAGAGGACTGGATGGCCCGTCAGAAGGATTCTACTGCAACACAACCTCTAAGAGGATTGGCAGAATCCTGTGGGCTGTGTTTGTAAACACTCCTGAATGAGGAGAGGCATGCTGGGGTCAACAGAGAGGAGACATGTTGGGGTTAACAGAGAGGAAGTGGATCTGAGAGTTACCAGCAGCAAGAGCGACATCATTGATATACACAGAGAAAAGAGTCGGCCCAAGAATTGAACCCTGTGGCATCCCCACAGAGACTGCCATAGGTCCAGACAACAGGCCCTCCGATTTGACACATTGAACTCTATCTGAGAAGTAGTTGGTGAACCAGGCGAGGCAGTCATTTGAGAAACCAAGGCTATTTAGTCTGCCAATAAGAATGTGGTGGTTGACAGAGTCGAAAAAGCCTTGGCCAGGTCGATGAAGAAGGCTGCACAGTACTGTCTATTATCGATCGCGGTTATAATATTGTTTAGGACCTTGAGCGTGGCTGAGGTGCACCCATGACCAGCTCGGAAACCGGATTGCATAGCGGAGAAGGTACGGTGGGATTCGAAATGGTCGGTGATCTGTTTGTTAACTTGGCTTTCAAAAACGTTCGAAAGGCAGGGCAAGATGGATATAGGTCTGTAACAGTTTGGATCTAGAGTGTCACCCCCTTTGAAGAGGGGGATGACCACGGCAGCTTTCCAATCTCTGGGGATCTCAGACGTTACGAAAGAGAGGTTGAACAGGCTAGTAATAGGGGTTGCGACAATTTCGGTGGCTATTTTTAGAAAGAAAGGGTCCAGATTGTCTAGCCCAGATGATTTGTAGGGGTCCAGATTTTGCAGCTCTTTCAGAACATCAGCTGTCTGAATTTGTGTGAAGGAGAAGCGGGGGGGGGCATGGGCAAGTTGCAGCGGAGGGTGCAGAGCTGGTGGCCGGGGTAGTGGCGTAGCAAAATGCTTGTTGAAATTCTCGATTATTGTAGATTTATCGGTGGTGATAGTGTTTCCTAGCCTCAGTGCAGTGGGCAGCTGGGAGGAGGTGCTCTTATTCTCCATGGACTTTACAGTGTCCCAAAACTTTTTGGAGTTAGTGGTACAGAATGCATATTTCTGTTTGAAAAAGCTAGCCTTTGCTTTCCTAACTGCTTGTGTATATTGGTTCCTAACTTCCCTGAAAAGTTGCACATCGCGGGGGCTATTCGATGCTAATGCAGTACGCCACAGGATGTTTTTGTGCTGGTCAAGGGCAGTCAAGTCTGAGGAGAACCAGGGGCTATATCTGTTCTTAGTTCTGAATTTGTTGAATGGAGCATGCTTATTTAAGATTGAGAGGAGAGCACTTTTAAAGAGCAACCAGGCATCCTCTACTGATGGAATGAGATCGATATCCATCCAGGATACCTGGGCCAGGTCAATTAGGAAGGCCTGCTCGCTAAAGTGTTTTAGGGAGCGTTTGACAGTGATGAGGGGTGGTCGTTTGACCGTGGACCCGTTACGGACGCAGGTAATAAGGCAGTGATCGCTGAGATCCTGGTTGAAGACAGCGGAGGTGTATTTAGAGGGTAAATTAGTCAGGATGATATCTATGAGGGTGCCCATGTTTACGGAATTAGGGTTGTACCTGGTAGGTTCCTTGATAATTTGTGTGAGATTGAGGGCATCTAGTTTGGATTGTAGGATGGCCGGGGTGTTAAGCATATCCCAGTTTAGGTCACCAAGCAGTACGAACTCTGAGGATAGATGGGGGGCAATCAATTCACATATGGTGTCCAGGGCACAGCTGGGGGCTGAGGGGGGTCTGTAGCAAGCCGCAATAGTTAGATAATTATTTCTGGAAAGGTGGATTTTTAGAAGTAGGAGCTCAAACTGTTTGGGCACAGACCTGGATAGTATGATAGAGCTCTGCAGGCTATCTCTACAGTTGATTGCAACTCCACCCCCTTCGGCAGTTCTATCTAGACGGAAAATGTTGTAGTTGGGGATGGACATTTCAGAATTTTTGGTGGCCTTCCTAAGCCAGGATTCAGACACTGCTAGAACATCAGGGTTGGCGGAGTGTGCTAACGCAGTGAATAACTCAAATTTAGGAAGGAGGCTTCTGATGTTAACGTGCAGAAAACCAAGGCTTTTACGGTTACAGAAGTCAACAAATGATAGCTCCCGGGGAGTAGGAGTGATACTGGGGGCTGCAGGGCCTGGGTTAGCCTCTACATCACCAGAGGAACAGAGGAGGACTAGAATAAGGATACGGCTAAAGGCTTTAAGAACTGGTCTTCTAGTGCGTTGGGTACAGAGAATAAAGGGGGCAGATTTCCGGGCGTTGTAGAATAGATTCAGGGCATTTTGTACAGACAAGGATATGGAAGGATATGAGTACAGTGGAGGTAAAACTAAGCGTTGGGTAACAATGAAAGAGATAGCATCACTGGAGGCACCGATTGAGCCGGTCTCAGCGTGTCTGGGGGGTGGAACAAAGGAGCTATTTGAGGCAGTTTGAGAGGGACTTGGGGTTATACAGTGAAATTGTATAATACTAACTAACTGGAACAGCAATAGGCAAGGCATATTGACATGGGAGAGAGGCATAAAGCAATCACAGGTGTTATTAGAGAGAGCTAAGACAACAACTGGTAATGGCGATGAAAGTTTGGGCTGAGGCTAAACAGGACAGGGTACCGTGTAAAGGAACAGTCCAGCAGGCATCAGCTGTGCAGCTGAGTGATCATAAGGTCCAGTGAACAGCAATATGTGAGTCCGAGAGCAGTTCGAATTGGTGCTACAGCACAGCGATCAGGAAGCACGGCTGTTGTTTGCGTATGCTAGCGGGCCGGGGCTAGCAGATGGATCTTCGTGGTCGTCGCAACGGGAAGCCTGTTCAAACCACAGACGATTACGTCGGCAGACCAGTCGTGAAGGATCGGCGGGGCTCCGTGTCGACTCTAGGAGGTACCGTCTTTTGACAGATAGGTAGATAGCCGGGAGATGTGCCTGACTCGAGGCTAGCTCAATGCTGATTAGCCAACAACAACATCCATTTGGTTGCGGCTAGCTAGTTGCGATGATCCGGTGTTAAAGGTCCAGTGATTTAGTGATTCCGGCAGAAAATCCGATATCTTCTGGGTCGATTACGCGCTGTGCAGACAGTGCAGACTGGCCGATAATAGTCCAGGCTAGAGCTGGCTGGTAGGTAGTGCAGGCCACGGACAATGGTGAAAAACCGCTAACGGTGGCTAATAGCAAGTAGCTAGTTAGCTGGCTACTCCCGTCGGGTAGACAAGAGGTAGATAGCCGGGATATGGGCCTGGCTCGAGGCTAAAAAATACAAAAAACTGTCTATTTACACGGACACACAACAGAGAACATGTTTACATGTTGGGATCAACAGAGAGGAGACAATAGGGTTGAACATGCAGGAAGGACCAGGCACGAGGGTGGAATAGGGGTGAACATATGGGAATGACTAGGCACAAGAAGTGGAATAGGGGTGAACATATGGGAATGACTAGGCACAAGAAGTGGAATAGGGGTGAACGTGGGGAAATGACCAGGCACCAGGGTGGAATAGGGGTGAACATATGGGAATGATTAGGCACAAGAAGTGGAATAGGGGTGAACGTGGGGGAATGACCAGGCACCAGGGTGGAATAGGGGTGAACGTGTGAGAATGACCAGGCACCAGGGTGGAATAGGGGTGAACGTGTGAGAATGACCAGGCACCAGGGTGGAATAGGGGTGAACGTGTGAGAATGACCAGGCACAAGGGTGGAATAGGGGTGAACGTGTGAGAATGACCAGGCACCAGGGGTGGAATAGGGGTGAACGTGTGGGGATGAGAGTTCATCATTTTTGTGTGAAAGGTGCTCTGTGACTGAATTCCTGGTGGTGATTTTACAGTGGTGAGTGAGTGCCATTCAGTGACTTTAGTTTCTAATTCCACTCCATGCTATGTGGAGAGGTCTGGTAGATGTCAATGATAATGTAAAGGGAGCTATGTGGAGAGGTCTGGTAGATGTTGATGATAATGTACAGGGAGCTATGTGGAGAGGTCTGGGAGATGTTGATGATAATGTAAAGGGAGCTATGTGGAGAGGTCTGGTAGATGCTGATGATAATGTAAAGGGAGCTATGTGGAGAGGTCTGGTAGATGCTGATGATAATGTAAAGGGAGCTATGTGGAGAGGTCTGGTAGATGCTGATGATAATGTAAAGGGAGCTATGTGGATAGGTCTGGTAGATGCTGATGATAATGTACAGGGAGCTATGTGGAGAGGTCTGGTAGATGCTGATGATAATGTACAGGGAGCTATGTGGAGAGGTCTGGTAGATGCTGATGATAATGTACAGGGAGCTATGTGGAGAGGTCTGGTAGATGCTGATGATAATGTACAGGGAGCTATGTGGAGAGGTCTGGTAGATGCTGATGATAATGTACAGGGAGCTATGTGGAGAGGTCTGGTAGATGTTGATGGTAATGTACAGGGAGCTATGTGGAGAGGTCTGGGAGATGCTGATGATAATGTAAAGGGAGCTATGTGGAGAGGTCTGGTAGATGCTGATGATAATGTAAAGGGAGCTATGTGGAGAGGTCTGGTAGATGCTGATGATAATATAAAGGGAGCTATGTGGAGAGGTCTGGTAGATGCTGATGATAATGTAAAGGGAGCTATGTGGAGAGGTCTGGTAGATGCTGATGATAAGTAAAGGGAGCTATGTGGAGAGGTCTGGTAGATGCTGATGATAATGTAAAGGGAGCTATGTGGAGAGGTCTGGTAGATGCTGATGATAATGTAAAGGGAGCTATGTGGAGAGGTCTGGTAGACGCTGATGATAATGTACAGGGAGCTATGTGCAGAGGTCTGGGAGTTGCTGATGATAATGTAAAGGGAGCTATGTGGAGAGGCCTGGTAGATGCTGATGATAATGTAAAGGGAGCTATGTGGAGAGGTCTGGTAGATGCTGATGATAATGTAAAGGGAGCTATGTGGAGAGGTCTGGTAGATGCTGATGATAATGTAAAGGGAGCTATGTGGATAGGTCTGGTAGATGCTGATGATAATGTAAAGGGAGCTATGTGGAGAGGTCTGGGAGATGCTGATGATAATGTAAAGGGAGCTATGTGGAGAGGTCTGGTAGATGCTGATGATAATGTAAAGGGAGCTATGTGGAGAGGTCTGGTAGATGCTGATGATAATGTAAAGGGAGCTATGTGGATAGGTCTGGTAGATGCTGATGATAATGTACAGGGAGCTATGTGGAGAGGTCTGGTAGATGCTGATGATAATGTACAGGGAGCTATGTGGAGAGGTCTGGTAGATGCTGATGATAATGTACAGGGAGCTATGTGGAGAGGTCTGGTAGATGCTGATAAAAATGTACAGGGAGCTATGTGGAGAGGTCTGGTAGATGCTGATGATAATGTACAGGGAGCTATGTGGAGAGGTCTGGTAGATGTTGATGGTAATGTACAGGGAGCTATGTGGAGAGGTCTGGGAGATGCTGATGATAATGTAAAGGGAGCTATGTGGAGAGGTCTGGTAGATGCTGATGATAATGTATAGGGAGCTATGTGGAGAGGTCTGGTAGATGCTGATGATAATATAAAGGGAGCTATGTGGAGAGGTCTGGTAGATGCTGATGATAATGTAAAGGGAGCTATGTGGAGAGGTCTGGTAGATGCTGATGATAAGTAAAGGGAGCTATGTGGAGAGGCCTGGTAGATGCTGATGATAATGTAAAGGGAGCTATGTGGAGAGGTCTGGTAGATGCTGATGATAATGTAAAGGGAGCTATGTGGAGAGGTCTGGGAGATGCTGATGATAATGTAAAGGGAGCTATGTGGAGAGGTCTGGTAGACGCTGATGATAATGTACAGGGAGCTATGTGCAGAGGTCTGGTAGATGCTGATGATAATGTAAAGGGAGCTATGTGGAGAGGTCTGGTAGACGCTGATGATAATGTACAGGGAGCTATGTGCAGAGGTCTGGTAGATGCTGATGATAATGTAAAGGGAGCTATGTGGAGAGGTCTGGTAGATGCTGATGATAATGTACAGGGAGCTATGTGGAGAGGTCTGGTAGATGCTGATGATAATTTAAAGGGAGCTATGTGGAGAGGTCTGGTAGATGCTGATGATAATGTAAAGGGAGCTATGTGGAGAGGTCTGGTCAGAAGATCCAGACAGTAACAGCAGGGGAAGAGGTTTACCATGGCTGATGTAGCTGTAGCAGGTGTTATAGGTTGTGTCCCAAATGGCACCCTAGTTCCTATGGGCCCTGGTCAAATGTAATGCACTAAACAGGGCATAGGGTGCCATTTGGCTCTCACACTTAGAGAAGGCTGTAAATGCTCTATGGTCAGTAACAGGGACACAGAGCACACACACACACACACACACACACACACACACACACACACACACACACACACACTATGTCCAGTTGTTGCTGCATCACTCATAACATAACATTACCTTACCACAGCTAAAATAGCTCACATCTTGGCCCTGATGGTTGTTTTCTGAAAGTGTCAAATGCTTCCCTGATGACACACATAAAGATGTTTACAAACAACTCATAAATATAACATAACACTGCCTTACCAAATCCCAAATAACTAAAATCTTATTATAAATGTGTTATAAATTATTATAATAAATATTATACATATGTTCCTGATGACCTTGTAGCTAAACATGTGTCCAAACGACCACATGAATGAAGAAGGCAGTAAATTATTAACAACATCATAAGCATACAGACATTTATCAAAGTATGATTTGATAACCACACACATGGCTTGATTTGATTGATCATTACTCCCAGCTCTTTATCATATGACAGGTCAATAGGCTGAGTTAAGTGTTTCCTTGTGTTGAAATTATATATACAGTAATGCCATAAAAGGGGACAGTCATTGTGAGGGGGGCTGGGGGTATAGCGATAAGAGAGAGACAGCAGGAGAGTGTGTGTGTGTACGCAAGCGTGGTGTGTGTGTGTGTGTGTGTGTGTCCATGCGAGCGTGGTGTGTTTGTGTGTGTGTGCACGTGGATGCGTGCGAGCGTGATGTATGTGAGTGTGTGTGTGGGTGTACACATGCGGGCACGTGAGCGAGGTGTGTGTGTGTGGGTTTAGCATGTGCATGCGTGCGAGCATGGTGTGTGGTTTCCATCATGGTGTCCCCTTCATGACTATTATCACCACAGCCACAGACACGCACACACACAAACACACAAACACACTAACCTCCCAGTGTAACTACTCTTCGCTTAATGACTGGTAATATCCAAACAAATATTCTCTCTCTCTCTGTCGCTTCCTACTTCCCAACCATCAGATAATAACCTCAGTAAGATAATAGTCTCTGTCGTTTCCTAGTTCCCAACCCGTCAGATGATAGTCTCAGTCGTTTCCTAGTTCCCAACCCGTCAGATGATAGTCTCAGTCGTTTCCTAGTTCCCAACCCGTCAGATGATAGTCTCAGTCGTTTCCTAGTTCCCAACCCGTCAGATAATAGTCTCTGTCGTTTCCTAGTTCCCAACCCGTCAGATAATAGTCTCTATCGTTTCCTAGTTCCCACAACGCGTCAGATAATAGTCTCTGTCGTTTCCTAGTTCCCAATCCATCAGATGATAGTCTCTGTCTTTTCCTAGATACCAACCCGTCAGATAATAGTCTCAGTAATTTCCTAGTTACCAACCCATTAGATAATAGTCTCTGTCGTTTCCTAGTTCCCACAACCCATTAGATAATAGTCACAGTCATTTCCTAGTTCCCAACCCGTCAGATAATAGTCACTGTCGTTTCCTAGTTCCCAACCCGTCAGATAATAGTCTCTGTCATTTCCTAGTTCCCAACCCTTCAGATAATAGTTTCTGTCGTTTCCTAGTTCCCACAACCCATCAGATAATAGTCTCAGTTGTTTCTTAGTTCCAAAACCGTCATATGATAGTCTCGGTCGTTTCCTAGTTCCCAACCTGTTATATGATAATCTCAGTCGTTTCCTAGTTCCCAACCCGTCAGATGAAAGTCTCTGTCGTTTCCTAGTTCCCAATCCGTCAGATAATAGTCTCTATCATTTCCTAGTTCCCACAACGTGTCAGATAATAGTCTCTATCGTTTCCTAGTTCCCACAACGCGTCAGAGAATAGTCTCAGTTGTTTCCTAGTTCCCAACCCGTCAGATGATAGTCTCTGTCGTTTCCTAGTTCCCAATCCATCAGATAATAGTCTGTTGTTTCCTAGTTCCCAACCCGTCAGATGATAGTCTCGGTCGTTTACTAGTTCCCAACCTGTTAGATGATAATCTCAGTCGTTTCCTAGTTCCCAACCCGTCAGATGAAAGTCTCTGTCGTTTCCTAGTTCCCAATCCGTCAGATAATAGTCTCTATCATTTCCTAGTTCCCACAACGTGTCAGATAATAGTCTCTATCGTTTCCTAGTTCCCACAACGCGTCAGAGAATAGTCTCAGTTGTTTCCTAGTTCCCAACCCGTCAGATGATAGTCTCTGTCGTTTCCTAGTTCCCAATCCATCAGATGATAGTCTCTGTCTTTTCCTAGATACCAACCCGTCAGATAATAGTCTCAGTAATTTCCTAGTTACCAACCCATTAGATAATAGTCTCTGTCGTTTCCTAGTTCCCACAACCCATTAGATAATAGTCACAGTCATTTCCTAGTTCCCAACCCGTCAGATAATAGTCACTGTCGTTTCCTAGTTCCCAACCCGTCAGATAATAGTCTCTGTCATTTCCTAGTTCCCAACCCTTCAGATAATAGTTTCTGTCGTTTCCTAGTTCCCACAACCCATCAGATAATAGTCTCAGTTGTTTCCTAGTTCCAAAACCGTCATATGATAGTCTCGGTCGTTTCCTAGTTCCCAACCTGTTAGATAATAATCTCAGTCGTTTCCTAGTTCCCAACCCGTCAGATGAAAGTCTCTGTCGTTTCCTAGTTCCCAATCCGTCAGATAATAGTCTCTATCATTTCCTAGTTCCCACAACGTGTCAGATAATAGTCTCTATCGTTTCCTAGTTCCCACAACGCGTCAGAGAATAGTCTCAGTTGTTTCCTAGTTCCCAACCCGTCAGATGATAGTCTCAGTCGTTTCCTAGTTCCCAACCCGTCAGATGATAGTCTCAGTCGTTTCCTAGTTCCCAACCCGTCAGATGATAGTCTCTGTCGTTTCCTAGTTCCCAACCCGTCAGATAATAGTCTCTGTCGTTTCCTAGTTCCCAACCCGTCAGATAATAGTCTCTATCGTTTCCTAGTTCCCACAACGCGTCAGATAATAGTCTCTGTCGTTTCCTAGTTCCCAATCCGTCAGATAATAGTCTCTATCATTTCCTAGTTCCCACAACGTGTCAGATAATAGTCTCTGTCGTTTCCTAGTTCCCAATCCATCAGATAATAGTCTGTTGTTTCCTAGTTCCCAACCCGTCAGATGATAGTCTCAGTCGTTTCCTAGTTCCCAACCCGTCAGATGATAGTCTCAGTCGTTTCCTAGTTCCCAACCCGTCAGATGATAGTCTCTGTCGTTTCCTAGTTCCCAACCCGTCAGATAATAGTCTCTGTCGTTTCCTAGTTCCCAACCCGTCAGATAATAGTCTCTATCGTTTCCTAGTTCCCACAACGCGTCAGATAATAGTCTCTGTCGTTTCCTAGTTCCCAATCCATCAGATAATAGTCTCTGTCTTTTCCTAGATACCAACCCGTCAGATAATAGTCTCAGTCATTTCCTAGTTACCAACCCATTAGATAATAGTCTCTGTCGTTTCCTAGTTCCCACAACCCATCAGATAATAGTTACAGTCATGTCCTAGTTCCCAACCCGTCAGATAATAGTCACTGTCGTTTCTAGTTCCCAACCCATCAGATAATAGTCTCTGTCGTTTCCTAGTTCCCAACCCTTCAGATAATAGTCTCAGTTGTTTCCTAGTTCCCAACCCATCAGATAATAGTCTCTATCGTTTCCTAGTTCCCAACCCGTCATATAATAGTCTCTGTCGTTTCCTAGTTCCCAACCCGTCAGATAATAATCTCTGTCGTTTCCAAGTTCCCAACCCATCAGCTAATAGCCTCAGTCGTTTCCTAGTTACAGACCCATCAGAAAATAGCCTCAGTCGTTTCCTAGTTACCAACCGTCAGATAATAGTCTCAGTCGTTTCCTAGTTCCCAACCCGTCAGATAATAGTCTCTGTCGTTTCCTAGTTCCCACAACCCATCAGATAATAGTCTCTATCATTTCCTAGTTCCCAACCCGTCAAATGATAGTCTCGGTCGTTTCCTAGTTCCCACAACCCGTAAGATAATAGTCTCTGTCGTTTCCTTGTTCCCAACCCATCAGATAATAGTCTCTGTCGTTTCCTAGTTCCCAACCCGTCAGATAATAGTCTCTATCGTTTCCTAGTTCCCACAACGCGTCAGAGAATAGTCTCTGTCGTTACATAGTTCCCAATCCAACAGATAATAGTCTCTGTCTTTTCCTAGATACCAACCCGTCAGATAATAGTCTCAGTCGTTTCCTAGTTACCAACCCATCAGATAATAGTCTCTGTCGTTTACCTAGTTCCCACAACCTATTAGATAATAGTCTCAGTCGTTTCCTAATTCCCAACCCGTCAGATAATAGTCACTGTCGTTTCCTAGTTCCAAACCCGTCAGATAATAGTCTCTGTTGTTTCCTTGTTCCCCTCAGATAATAGTCTCAGTTGTTTCCTAGTTCCCAACCCATAAGATAATAGTCTCAGTCGTTTCCTAGTTCCCAACCCGTCAGATAATAGTCTCTGTCCTTTCCTAGTTCCCAACCCATCAGATAATAATCTCTGTCGTTTCCTGGTTCCCACAACCCAACAGATAATAGTCTCAGTCATTTCCTAGTTCCCATCCAGTAAGATGATAGTCTCAATCGTTTCCTAGTTCCCACAACCCATCAGATAATAGTCTTAGTCATTTCCTAGTTCCCAACCCGTCAGATGATAGTCTCGGTCGTTTCCTAGTTCCCAACCCGTCATATGATAGTCTCTGTCGTTTCCTAGTTCCCAATCTGTCAGATGATAGTCTCAGTCGTTTCCTAGTTCCCAACCCGTCAGATGATAGTCTCTGTCGTTTCCTAGTTCCCAACCCTTCAGATAATAGTCTCAGTCGTTTCCTAGTTCCCACAACCCATCAGATAATAGTCTCAGTCATTTCCTAGTTCCCAACCCGTCAGATGATAGTCTCGGTTGTTTCCTAGTTCCCAACCCGTCATATGATAGTCTCGGTCGTTTCCTAGTTCCCACGACCCGTCAGACAATAGTCTCTGTCGTTTCCTAGTTCCCAACGTGTCAGATGATAGTCTCAGTCGTTTCCTAGTTCCCAACCCGTCAGATGATAGTCTCAGTCGTTTCCTAGTTCCCAACACGTCAGATGATAGTCTCTGTCGTTTCCTAGTTCCCAACAAGTCAGATAATAGTCTCTGTCGTTTCCTAGTTCCCAACCCGTCAGATAATAGTCCCTATCGTTTCCTAGTTCCCACAACGCGTCAGATAATAGTCTCTGTCGTTTCCTAGTTCCCAATCCATCAGATAATAGTCTCTGTCTTTTCCTAGATACCAACCCGTCAGATAATAGTCTCAGTCATTTCCTAGTTACCAACCCATTAGATAATAGTCTCTGTCGTTTCCTAGTTCCCACAACCCATTAGATAATAGTCACAGTCATTTCCTAGTTCCCAACCCGTCAGATAATAGTCACTGTCGTTTCCTAGTTCCCAACACGTCAGATAATAGTCTCTGTCATTTCCTAGTTCCCAACCCGTCAGATAATAATCTCTGTCGTTTCCAAGTTCCCAACCCATCAGATAATTGCCTCAGTCGTTTCCTAGTTCCCAATCCGTCAGATGATAGTCTCTGTCGTTTCCTAGTTCCCAACCCGTCAGATAATAGTCTCTGTCATTTCCTAGTTCCCAACCCGTCAGATGATAGTCTCAGTCGTTTCCTAGTTCCCAACCCGTCAGATGATAGTCTCTGTCGTTTCCTAGTTCCCAACCCTTCAGATAATAGTCTCTGTCGTTTCCTAGTTCCCAACCCGTCAGATAATAGTCTCTATCGTTTCCTAGTTCCCACAACGCGTCAGATAATAGTCTCTGTCTTTTCCTAGATACCAACCCGTCAGATAATAGTCTCAGTCATTTCCTAGTTACCAACCCATTAGATAATAGTCTCTGTCGTGTCCTAGTTCCCACAACCCATTAGATAATAGTCACAGTCATTTCCTAGTTCCCAACCCGTCAGATAATAGTCACTGTCCTTTCCTAGTTCCCAACCCGTCAGATAATAGTCTCTGTCGTTTCCTAGTTCCCAACCCATCAGATAATAGCCTCAGTCGTTTCCTAGTTACAGACCCATCAGATAATAGCCTCAGTCGTTTCCTAGTTACCAACCCGTCAGATAATAGTCTCTGTCGTTTCCTAGTTCCCAACCCTTCAGATAATAGTCTCAGTCGTTTCCTAGTTCCCACAACCCATCAGATAATAGTCTCAGTCATTTCCTAGTTCCCAACCCGTCAGATGATAGTCTCGGTTGTTTCCTAGTTCCCAACCCGTCATATGATAGTCTCGGTCGTTTCCTAGTTCCCACGACCCGTCAGACAATAGTCTCTGTCGTTTCCTAGTTCCCAACGTGTCAGATGATAGTCTCAGTCGTTTCCTAGTTCCCAACCCGTCAGATGATAGTCTCAGTCGTTTCCTAGTTCCCAACACGTCAGATGATAGTCTCTGTCATTTCCTAGTTCCCAACAAGTCAGATAATAGTCTCTGTCGTTTCCTAGTTCCCAACCCGTCAGATAATAGTCCCTATCGTTTCCTAGTTCCCACAACGCGTCAGATAATAGTCTCTGTCGTTTCCTAGTTCCCAATCCATCAGATAATAGTCTCTGTCTTTTCCTAGATACCAACCCGTCAGATAATAGTCTCAGTCATTTCCTAGTTACCAACCCATTAGATAATAGTCTCTGTCGTTTCCTAGTTCCCACAACCCATTAGATAATAGTCACAGTCATTTCCTAGTTCCCAACCCGTCAGATAATAGTCACTGTCGTTTCCTAGTTCCCAACACGTCAGATAATAGTCTCTGTCATTTCCTAGTTCCCAACCCGTCAGATAATAATCTCTGTCGTTTCCAAGTTCCCAACCCATCAGATAATAGCCTCAGTCGTTTCCTAGTTCCCAACCCGTCAGATGATAGTCTCAGTCGTTTCCTAGTTCCCAACCCGTCAGATGATAGTCTCTGTCGTTTCCTAGTTCCCAACCCTTCAGATAATAGTCTCTGTCGTTTCCTAGTTCCCAACCCGTCAGATAATAGTCTCTATCGTTTCCTAGTTCCCACAACGCGTCAGATAATAGTCTCTGTCTTTTCCTAGATACCAACCCGTCAGATAATAGTCTCAGTCATTTCCTAGTTACCAACCCATTAGATAATAGTCTCTGTCGTGTCCTAGTTCCCACAACCCATTAGATAATAGTCACAGTCATTTCCTAGTTCCCAACCCGTCAGATAATAGTCACTGTCCTTTCCTAGTTCCCAACCCGTCAGATAATAGTCTCTGTCGTTTCCTAGTTCCCAACCCATCAGATAATAGCCTCAGTCGTTTCCTAGTTACAGACCCATCAGATAATAGCCTCAGTCGTTTCCTAGTTACCAACCCGTCAGATAATAGTCTCTGTCGTTTCCTAGTTCCCAACCCGTCAGATGATAGTCTCAGTTGTTTCCTAGTTCCCAACCCATCAGATGATAGTCTCAGTTGTTTCCTAGTTCCCAACCCTTCAGATGATAGTCACTGTCGTTTCCTAGTTCCCAACCCGTCAGATAATTGTCTCTGTCGTTTCCTAGTTCCCAATCCATCAGATAATAGTCTCTGCCTTTTCCTAGATACCAACCCGTCAGATAATAGTCTCTGTTGTTTCCTTTTTCCCCTCAGATAATAGTCTCAGTTGTTTCCTAGTTCCCAACCCATCAGATAATAGTGTCAGTCGTTTCCTAGTTCCCATCCAGTAAGATGATAGTCTCAATCGTTTCCTAGTTCCCACAACCCATCAGATAATAGTCTCAGTCATTTCCTAGTTCCCAACCCGTCAGATGATAGTCTCGGTCGTTTCCTAGTTCCCAACCCGTCATATGATAGTCTCTGTCGTTTCCTAGTTCCCAATCTGTCAGATGATAGTCTCAGTCGTTTCCTAGTTCCCAACCCGTCAGATGATAGTCTCAGTCGTTTCCTAGTTCCCAATCCGTCAGATGATAGTCTCTGTCGTTTCCTAGTTCCCAACCCTTCAGATAATAGTCTCAGTCATTTCCTAGTTCCCACAACCCATCAGATAATAGTCTCAGTCATTTCCTAGTTCCCAACCCGTCAGATGATAGTCTCGGTCGTTTCCTAGTTCCCAACCCGTCAGATGATAGTCTCTGTCATTTCCTAGTTCCCAACCCGTCAGATAATAGTCTCTATCGTTTCCTAGTTCCCACAACGCGTCAGATAATAGTCTCTGTCGTTTCCTAGTTCCCAATCCATCAGATAATAGTCTCTGTCTTTTCCTAGATACCAACCCGTCAGATAATAGTCTCAGTCATTTCCTAGTTACCAACCCATTAGATAATAGTCTCTGTCGTGTCCTAGTTCCCACAACCGATTAGATAATAGTCACAGTCATTTCCTAGTTCCCAACCCGTCAGATAATAGTCACTGTCGTTTCCTAGTTCCCAACACGTAAGATAATAGTCTCTGTCGTTTCCTAGTTCCCAACCCATCAGATAATAGTCTCGGTCGTTTCCTAGTTCCCACAACCTGTAAGATAATGGTCTCTGTCGTTTCCTAGTTCCCAATCCGTCAGATAATAGTCTCTATCGTTTCCTAGTTCCCACAACCCGTCAGATAATAGTCTCTGTCGTTTCCTAGTTCCCAACCAGTCAGATTATAGTCTCTGTCGTTTCCTAGTTCCCAACCCGTCAGATGATAGTCTCAGTTGTTTCCTAGTTCCCAACCCTTCAGATGATAGTCTCTGTCGTTTCCTAGTTCCCAACCCGTCAGATAATAGTCTCTGTCATTTCCTAGTTCCCAACCCGTCAGATAATAGTCTCTATCGTTTCCTAGTTCCCACAACGCGTCAGAGAATAGTCTCTGTCTTTTCCTAGATACCAACCCGTCAGATAATAGTCTCAGTCGTTTCCTAGTTATCAACCCATCAGATAATAGTCTCTGTCGTTTCCTAGTTCCCACAACCTATTAGATAATAGTCTCTGTCGTTTCCTAATTCCCAACCCGTCAGATAATAGTCACTGTCGTTTCCTAGTTCCCAACCCCTCAGATAATAGTCTCTGTTGTTTCCTTGTTCCCTTCAGAGAATAGTCTCTGTCGTTTCCTAGTTCCCAATCCATCAGATAATAGTCTCTGTCTTTTCCTAGATACCAACCCGTCAGATAATAGTCTCAGTTGTTTCCTAGTTATCAACCCATCAGATAATAGTCTCTGTCATTTCCTAGTTCCCACAACCTATTAGATAATAGTCTCTGTCATTTCCTAATTCCCAACCCGTCAGATAATAGTCACTGTCGTTTCCTAGTTCCCAACCCATCAGATAATAATCTCTGTCGTTTCCTAGTTCCCACAACCCAACAGATAATAGTCTCAGTCATTTCCTAGTTCCCATCCAGTAAGATGATAGTCTCAATCGTTTCCTAGTTCCCACAACCCATCAGATAATAGTCTCAGTCCTTTCCTAGTTCCCAACCCGTCAGATGATAGTCTCGGTCGTTTCCTAGTTCCCACAACCTATTAGATAATAGTCTCTGTCGTTTCCTAGTTCCCAACCCGTCAGATAATAGTCTCTGTCGTTTCCTAGTTCCCAACCCATCAGATAATAGTCTCTGTCGTTTCCTAGTTCCCACAACCTATTAGATAATAGTCTCTGTCGTTTCCTAATTCACAACCCGTCAGATAATAGTCTCTGTCGTTTCCTAGTTCCCAACCCCTCAGATAATAGTCTCTGTCGTTTCCTAGTTCCCAACCCATCAGATAACAGTCTCTGTCGTTTCCTAGTTCCCACAACCCATCAGATAATAGTCTCAGTCATTTCCTAGTTCCCAACCCGTCAGATGATAGTCTCGGTCGTTTCCTAGTTCCCAACCCGTCATATGATAGTCTCAGTCGTTTCCTAGTTCCCAACCCGTCAGATGATAGTCTCAGTCGTTTCCTAGTTCCCAATCCGTCAGATGATAGTCTCTGTCGTTTCCTAGTTCCCAATCCGTCAGATAATAGTCTCTTTCGTTTCCTAGTTCCCACAACCCATCAGATAATAGTCTCAGTCATTTCCTAGTTCCCAACCCGTCAGATGATAGTCTCGGTTGTTTCCTAGTTCCCAACCCGTCATATGATAGTCTCGGTTGTTTCCTAGTTCCCACGACCCGTCAGATAATAGTCTCTGTCGTTTCCTAGTTCCCAACCCGTCAGATGATAGTCTCTGTCGTTTCCTAGTTCCCAACACGTCAGATAACAGTCTCTGTCGTTTCCTAGTTCCCAACCCGTCAGATAATAGTCTCTATCGTTTCCTAGTTCCCACAACGCGTCAGATAATAGTCTCTGTCGTTTCCTAGTTCCCAATCCATCAGATAATAGTCTCTGTCTTTTCCTAGATACCAACCCGTCAGATAATAGTCTCAGTCATTTCCTAGTTACCAACCCATTAGATAATAGTCTCTGTCGTGTCCTAGTTCCCACAACCGATTAGATAATAGTCACAGTCATTTCCTAGTTCCCAACCCGTCAGATAATAGTCACTGTCGTTTCCTAGTTCCCAACACGTCAGATAATAGTCTCTGTCGTTTCCTAGTTCCCAACCCATCAGATAATAGTCTCGGTCGTTTCCTAGTTCCCACAACCTGTAAGATAATGGTCTCTGTCGTTTCCTAGTTCCCAATCCGTCAGATAATAGTCTCTATCATTTCCTAGTTCCCACAACCCGTCAGATAATAGTCTCTGTCGTTTCCTAGTTCCCAACCAGTCAGATTATAGTCTCTGTCGTTTCCTAGTTCCCAACCCGTCAGATGATAGTCTCAGTTGTTTCCTAGTTCCCAACCCTTCAGATGATAGTCTCTGTCGTTTCCTAGTTCCCAACCCGTCAGATAATAGTCTCTGTCATTTCCTAGTTCCCAACCCGTCAGATAATAGTCTCTATCGTTTCCTAGTTCCCACAACGCGTCAGAGAATAGTCTCTGTCTTTTCCTAGATACCAACCCGTCAGATAATAGTCTCAGTCGTTTCCTAGTTATCAACCCATCAGATAATAGTCTCTGTCGTTTCCTAGTTCCCACAACCTATTAGATAATAGTCTCTGTCGTTTCCTAATTCCCAACCCGTCAGATAATAGTCACTGTCGTTTCCTAGTTCCCAACCCCTCAGATAATAGTCTCTGTTGTTTCCTTGTTCCCTTCAGAGAATAGTCTCTGTCGTTTCCTAGTTCCCAATCCATCAGATAATAGTCTCTGTCTTTTCCTAGATACCAACCCGTCAGATAATAGTCTCAGTTGTTTCCTAGTTATCAACCCATCAGATAATAGTCTCTGTCATTTCCGAGTTCCCACAACCTATTAGATAATAGTCTCAGTCGTTTCCTAATTCCCAACCCGTCAGATAATAGTCACTGTCGTTTCCTAGTTCCCAACCCCTCAGATAATAGTCTCTGTTGTTTCCTTGTTCCCTTCAGAGAATAGTCTCTGTCGTTTCCTAGTTCCCAATCCATCAGATAATAGTCTCTGTCTTTTCCTAGATACCAACCCGTCAGATAATAGTCTCAGTTGTTTCCTAGTTATCAACCCATCAGATAATAGTCTCTGTCATTTCCTAGTTCCCACAACCTATTAGATAATAGTCTCAGTCGTTTCCTAATTCCCAACCCGTCAGATAATAGTCACTGTCGTTTCCTAGTTCCAAACCCGTCAGATAATAGTCTCTGTTGTTTCCTTGTTCCCCTCAGATAATAGTCTCAGTTGTTTCCTAGTTCCCAACCCATAAGATAATAGTCTCAGTCGTTTCCTAGTTCCCAACCCGTCAGATAATAGTCTCTGTCCTTTCCTAGTTCCCAACCCATCAGATAATAATCTCTGTCGTTTCCTGGTTCCCACAACCCAACAGATAATAGTCTCAGTCATTTCCTAGTTCCCATCAAGTAAGATGATAGTCTCAATCGTTTCCTAGTTCCCACAACCCATCAGATAATAGTCTTAGTCATTTCCTAGTTCCCAACCCGTCAGATGATAGTCTCGGTCGTTTCCTAGTTCCCAACCCGTCATATGATAGTCTCTGTCGTTTCCTAGTTCCCAATCTGTCAGATGATAGTCTCAGTCGTTTCCTAGTTCCCAACCCGTCAGATGATAGTCTCTGTCGTTTCCTAGTTCCCAACCCTTCAGATAATAGTCTCAGTCGTTTCCTAGTTCCCACAACCCATCAGATAATAGTCTCAGTCATTTCCTAGTTCCCAACCCGTCAGATGATAGTCTCGGTTGTTTCCTAGTTCCCAACCCGTCATATGATAGTCTCGGTCGTTTCCTAGTTCCCACGACCCGTCAGATAATAGTCTCTGTCGTTTCCTAGTTCCCAACCTGTCAGATGATAGTCTCAGTCGTTTCCTAGTTCCCAACCCGTCAGATGATAGTCTCAGTCGTTTCCTAGTTCCCAACACGTCAGATGATAGTCTCTGTCGTTTCCTAGTTCCCAACAAGTCAGATAATAGTCTCTGTCGTTTCCTAGTTCCCAACCCGTCAGATAATAGTCCCTATCGTTTCCTAGTTCCCACAACGCGTCAGATAATAGTCTCTGTCGTTTCCTAGTTCCCAATCCATCAGATAATAGTCTCTGTCTTTTCCTAGATACCAACCCGTCAGATAATAGTCTCAGTCATTTCCTAGTTACCAACCCATTAGATAATAGTCTCAGTCGTTTCCTAGTTCCCACAACCCATTAGATAATAGTCACAGTCATTTCCTAGTTCCCAACCCGTCAGATAATAGTCACTGTCGTTTCCTAGTTCCCAACACGTCAGATAATAGTCTCTGTCATTTCCTAGTTCCCAACCCGTCAGATAATAATCTCTGTCGTTTCCAAGTTCCCAACACATCAGATAATAGCCTCAGTCGTTTCCTAGTTCCCAATCCGTCAGATGATAGTCTCTGTCGTTTCCTAGTTCCCAACCCGTCAGATAATAGTCTCAGTCATTTCCTAGTTCCCAACCCGTCAGATGATAGTCTCAGTCGTTTCCTAGTTCCCAACCCGTCAGATGATAGTCTCTGTCGTTTCCTCGTTCCCAACCCTTCAGATAATAGTCTCTGTCGTTTCCTAGTTCCCAACCCGTCAGATAATAGTCTCTATCGTTTCCTAGTTCCCACAACGCGTCAGATAATAGTCTCTGTCTTTTCCTAGATACCAACCCGTCAGATAATAGTCTCAGTCATTTCCTAGTTACCAACCCATTAGATAATAGTCTCTGTCGTGTCCTAGTTCCCACAACCCATTAGATAATAGTCACAGTCATTTCCTAGTTCCCAACCCGTCAGATAATAGTCTCTGTCGTTTCCTAGTTCCCAACCCATCAGATAATAGCCTCAGTCGTTTCCTAGTTACAGACCCATCAGATAATAGCCTCAGTCGTTTCCTAGTTACCAACCCGTCAGATAATAGTCTCTGTCGTTTCCTAGTTCCCAACCCATCAGATGATAGTCTCAGTTGTTTCCTAGTTCCCAACCCTTCAGATGATAGTCACTGTCGTTTCCTAGTTCCCAACCCGTCAGATAATAGTCTCTGTCGTTTCCTAATTCACAACCCGTCAGATAATAGTCTCTGTCGTTTCCTAGTTCCCAACCCCTCAGATAATAGTCTCTGTCGTTTCCTAGTTCCCAACCCATCAGATAACAGTCTCTGTCGTTTCCTAGTTCCCACAACCCATCAGATAATAGTCTCAGTCATTTCCTAGTTCCCAACCCGTCAGATGATAGTCTCGGTCGTTTCCTAGTTCCCAACCCGTCATATGATAGTCTCAGTCGTTTCCTAGTTCCCAACCCGTCAGATGATAGTCTCAGTCGTTTCCTAGTTCCCAATCCGTCAGATGATAGTCTCTGTCGTTTCCTAGTTCCCAATCCGTCAGATAATAGTCTCTTTCGTTTCCTAGTTCCCACAACCCATCAGATAATAGTCTCAGTCATTTCCTAGTTCCCAACCCGTCAGATGATAGTCTCGGTCGTTTCCTAGTTCCCAACCCGTCATATGATAGTCTCGGTTGTTTCCTAGTTCCCACGACCCGTCAGATAATAGTCTCTGTCGTTTCCTAGTTCCCAACCCGTCAGATGATAGTCTCTGTCGTTTCCTAGTTCCCAACACGTCAGATAACAGTCTCTGTCGTTTCCTAGTTCCCAACCCGTCAGATAATAGTCTCTATCGTTTCCTAGTTCCCACAACGCGTCAGATAATAGTCTCTGTCGTTTCCTAGTTCCCAATCCATCAGATAATAGTCTCTGTCTTTTCCTAGATACCAACCCGTCAGATAATAGTCTCAGTCATTTCCTAGTTACCAACCCATTAGATAATAGTCTCTGTCGTGTCCTAGTTCCCACAACCGATTAGATAATAGTCACAGTCATTTCCTAGTTCCCAACCCGTCAGATAATAGTCACTGTCGTTTCCTAGTTCCCAACACGTCAGATAATAGTCTCTGTCGTTTCCTAGTTCCCAACCCATCAGATAATAGTCTCGGTCGTTTCCTAGTTCCCACAACCTGTAAGATAATGGTCTCTGTCGTTTCCTAGTTCCCAATCCGTCAGATAATAGTCTCTATCATTTCCTAGTTCCCACAACCCGTCAGATAATAGTCTCTGTCGTTTCCTAGTTCCCAACCAGTCAGATTATAGTCTCTGTCGTTTCCTAGTTCCCAACCCGTCAGATGATAGTCTCAGTTGTTTCCTAGTTCCCAACCCTTCAGATGATAGTCTCTGTCGTTTCCTAGTTCCCAACCCGTCAGATAATAGTCTCTGTCATTTCCTAGTTCCCAACCCGTCAGATAATAGTCTCTATCGTTTCCTAGTTCCCACAACGCGTCAGAGAATAGTCTCTGTCTTTTCCTAGATACCAACCCGTCAGATAATAGTCTCAGTCGTTTCCTAGTTATCAACCCATCAGATAATAGTCTCTGTCGTTTCCTAGTTCCCACAACCTATTAGATAATAGTCTCTGTCGTTTCCTAATTCCCAACCCGTCAGATAATAGTCACTGTCGTTTCCTAGTTCCCAACCCCTCAGATAATAGTCTCTGTTGTTTCCTTGTTCCCTTCAGAGAATAGTCTCTGTCGTTTCCTAGTTCCCAATCCATCAGATAATAGTCTCTGTCTTTTCCTAGATACCAACCCGTCAGATAATAGTCTCAGTTGTTTCCTAGTTATCAACCCATCAGATAATAGTCTCTGTCATTTCCGAGTTCCCACAACCTATTAGATAATAGTCTCAGTCGTTTCCTAATTCCCAACCCGTCAGATAATAGTCACTGTCGTTTCCTAGTTCCCAACCCCTCAGATAATAGTCTCTGTTGTTTCCTTGTTCCCTTCAGAGAATAGTCTCTGTCGTTTCCTAGTTCCCAATCCATCAGATAATAGTCTCTGTCTTTTCCTAGATACCAACCCGTCAGATAATAGTCTCAGTTGTTTCCTAGTTATCAACCCATCAGATAATAGTCTCTGTCATTTCCTAGTTCCCACAACCTATTAGATAATAGTCTCAGTCGTTTCCTAATTCCCAACCCGTCAGATAATAGTCACTGTCGTTTCCTAGTTCCAAACCCGTCAGATAATAGTCTCTGTTGTTTCCTTGTTCCCACAACCCAACAGATAATAGTCTCAGTCATTTCCTAGTTCCCATCAAGTAAGATGATAGTCTCAATCGTTTCCTAGTTCCCACAACCCATCAGATAATAGTCTTAGTCATTTCCTAGTTCCCAACCCGTCAGATGATAGTCTCGGTCGTTTCCAAGTTCCCAACCCGTCATATGATAGTCTCTGTCGTTTCCTAGTTCCCAATCTGTCAGATGATAGTCTCAGTCGTTTCCTAGTTCCCAAACCGTCAGATGATAGTCTCTGTCGTTTCCTAGTTCCCAACCCTTCAGATAATAGTCTCAGTCGTTTCCTAGTTCCCACAACCCATCAGATAATAGTCTCAGTCATTTCCTAGTTCCCAACCCGTCAGATGATAGTCTCGGTTGTTTCCTAGTTCCCAACCCGTCATATGATAGTCTCGGTCGTTTCCTAGTTCCCACGACCCGTCAGATAATAGTCTCTGTCGTTTCCTAGTTCCCAACCTGTCAGATGATAGTCTCAGTCGTTTCCTAGTTCCCAACCCGTCAGATGATAGTCTCAGTCGTTTCCTAGTTCCCAACACGTCAGATGATAGTCTCTGTCGTTTCCTAGTTCCCAACAAGTCAGATAATAGTCTCTGTCGTTTCCTAGTTCCCAACCCGTCAGATAATAGTCCCTATCGTTTCCTAGTTCCCACAACGCGTCAGATAATAGTCTCTGTCGTTTCCTAGTTCCCAATCCATCAGATAATAGTCTCTGTCTTTTCCTAGATACCAACCCGTCAGATAATAGTCTCAGTCATTTCCTAGTTACCAACCCATTAGATAATAGTCTCAGTCGTTTCCTAGTTCCCACAACCCATTAGATAATAGTCACAGTCATTTCCTAGTTCCCAACCCGTCAGATAATAGTCACTGTCGTTTCCTAGTTCCCAACACGTCAGATAATAGTCTCTGTCATTTCCTAGTTCCCAACCCGTCAGATAATAATCTCTGTCGTTTCCAAGTTCCCAACACATCAGATAATAGCCTCAGTCGTTTCCTAGTTCCCAATCCGTCAGATGATAGTCTCTGTCGTTTCCTAGTTCCCAACCCGTCAGATAATAGTCTCAGTCATTTCCTAGTTCCCAACCCGTCAGATGATAGTCTCAGTCGTTTCCTAGTTCCCAACCCGTCAGATGATAGTCTCTGTCGTTTCCTCGTTCCCAACCCTTCAGATAATAGTCTCTGTCGTTTCCTAGTTCCCAACCCGTCAGATAATAGTCTCTATCGTTTCCTAGTTCCCACAACGCGTCAGATAATAGTCTCTGTCTTTTCCTAGATACCAACCCGTCAGATAATAGTCTCAGTCATTTCCTAGTTACCAACCCATTAGATAATAGTCTCTGTCGTGTCCTAGTTCCCACAACCCATTAGATAATAGTCACAGTCATTTCCTAGTTCCCAACCCGTCAGATAATAGTCTCTGTCGTTTCCTAGTTCCCAACCCATCAGATAATAGCCTCAGTCGTTTCCTAGTTACAGACCCATCAGATAATAGCCTCAGTCGTTTCCTAGTTACCAACCCGTCAGATAATAGTCTCTGTCGTTTCCTAGTTCCCAACCCATCAGATGATAGTCTCAGTTGTTTCCTAGTTCCCAACCCTTCAGATGATAGTCACTGTCGTTTCCTAGTTCCCAACCCGTCAGATAATAGTCTCTGTCGTTTCCTAGTTCCCAATCCATCAGATAATAGTCTCTGCCTTTTCCTAGATACCAACCCGTCAGATAATAGTCTCAGTCGTTTCCTAGTTACCAACCCATCAGATAATAGTCTCTGTCGTTTCCTAGTTCCCACAACCTATTAGATAATAGTCTCAGTCGTTTGCTAATTCCCAACCCGTCAGATAATAGTCACTGTCGTTTCCTAGTTCCAAACCTGTCAGATAATAGTCTCTGTTGTTTCCTTGTTCCCCTCAGATAATAGTCTCAGTTGTTTCCTAGTTCCCAACCCATCAGATAATAGTCTCAGTCGTTTCCTAGTTCCCAACCCATCAGATAATAATCTCTGTCGTTTCCTGGTTCCCACAACCCAACAGATAATAGTCTCAGTCATTTCCTAGTTCCCATCCAGTAAGATGATAGTCTCAATCGTTTCCTAGTTCCCACAACCCATCAGATAATAGTCTCAGTCATTTCCTAGTTCCCAACCCGTCAGATGATAGTCTCGGTCGTTTCCTAGTTCCCAACCCGTCATATGATAGTCTCTGTCGTTTCCTAGTTCCCAATCTGTCAGATTTTAGTCTCAGTCGTTTCCTAGTTCCCAACCCGTCAGATGATAGTCTCAGTCGTTTCCTAGTTCCCAATCCGTCAGATGATAGTCTCTGTCGTTTCCTAGTTCCCAACCCTTCAGATAATAGTCTCAGTCATTTCCTAGTTCCCACAACCCATCAGATAATAGTCTCAGTCATTTCCTAGTTCCCAACCCGTCAGATGATAGTCTCGGTCGTTTCCTAGTTCCCAACCCGTCAGATGATAGTCTCTGTCGTTTCCTAGTTCCCAACCCGTCAGATAACAGTCTCTGTCGTTTCCTAGTTCCCAACCCGTCAGATAATAGTCTCTATCGTTTCCTAGTTCCCACAACGCGTCAGATAATAGTCTCTGTCGTTTCCTAGTTCCCAATCCATCAGATAATAGTCTCTGTCTTTTCCTAGATACCAACCCGTCAGATAATAGTCTCAGTCATTTCCTAGTTACCAACCCATTAGATAATAGTCTCTGTCGTGTCCTAGTTCCCACAACCGATTAGATAATAGTCACAGTCATTTCCTAGTTCCCAACCCGTCAGATAATAGTCACTGTCGTTTCCTAGTTCCCAACACGTCAGATAATAGTCTCTGTCGTTTCCTAGTTCCCAACCCATCAGATAATAGTCTCGGTCGTTTCCTAGTTCCCACAACCTGTACGATAATGGTCTCTGTCGTTTCCTAGTTCCCAATCCGTCAGATAATAGTCTCTATCATTTCCTAGTTCCCACAACCCGTCAGATAATAGTCTCTGTCGTTTCCTAGTTCCCAACCAGTCAGATTATAGTCTCTGTCGTTTCCTAGTTCCCAACCCGTCAGATGATAGTCTCAGTTGTTTCCTAGTTCCCAACCCTTCAGATGATAGTCTCTGTCGTTTCCTAGTTCCCAACCCGTCAGATAATAGTCTCTGTCATTTCCTAGTTCCCAACCTGTCAGATAATAGTCTCTATCGTTTCCTAGTTCCCACAACGCGTCAGAGAATAGTCTCTGTCTTTTCCTAGATACCAACCCGTCAGATAATAGTCTCAGTCGTTTCCTAGTTATCAACCCATCAGATAATAGTCTCTGTCGTTTCCTAGTTCCCACAACCTATTAGATAATAGTCTCTGTCGTTTCCTAATTCCCAACCCGTCAGATAATAGTCACTGTCGTTTCCTAGTTCCCAACCCCTCAGATAATAGTCTCTGTTGTTTCCTTGTTCCCTTCAGAGAATAGTCTCTGTCGTTTCCTAGTTCCCAATCCATCAGATAATAGTCTTTGTCTTTTCCTAGATAACAACCCGTCAGATAATAGTCTCAGTTGTTTCCTAGTTATCAACCCATCAGATAATAGTCTCTGTCATTTCCTAGTTCCCACAACCTATTATATAATAGTCTCTGTCATTTCCTAATTCCCAACCGTCAGATAATAGTCACTGTCGTTTCCTAGTTCCCAACCCATTAGATAATAATCTCTGTCGTTTCCTAGTTCCCACAACCCAACAGATAATAGTCTCAGTCATTTCCTAGTTCCCATCCAGTAAGATGATAGTCTCAATCGTTTCCTAGTTCCCACAACCCATCAGATAATAGTCTCAGTCCTTTCCTAGTTCCCAACCCGTCAGATGATAGTCTCGGTCGTTTCCTAGTTCCCACAACCTATTAGATAATAGTCTCTGTCGTTTCCTAGTTCCCAATCCATCAGATAATAGTCTCTGTCTTTTCCTAGATACCAACCCGTCAGATAATAGTCTCAGTCATTTCCTAGTTACCAACCCATTAGATAATAGTCTCTGTCGTTTCCTAGTTCCCAACCCATCAGATAATAGTCTCTGTCGTTTCCTAGTTCCCACAACCTATTAGATAATAGTCTCTGTCGTTTCCTAATTCCCAACCCGTCAGATAATAGTCTCTGTCGTTTCCTAGTTCCCAACCCCTCAGATAACAGTCTCTGTCGTTTCCTAGTTCCCAACCCATCAGATAATAGTCTCTGTCGTTTCCTAGTTCCCACAACCCATCAGATAATAGTCTCAGTCATTTCCTAGTTCCCAACCCGTCAGATAATAGTCTCGGTCGTTTCCTAGTTCCCAACCCTTCAGATGATAGTCTCAGTCGTTTCCTAGTTCCCAATCCGTCAGATGATAGTCTCTGTCGTTTCCTAGTTCCCAATCCGTCAGATAATAGTCTCTTTCGTTTCCTAGTTCCCACAACCCATCAGATAATAGTCTCAGTCATTTCCTAGTTCCCAACCCGTCAGATGATAGTCTCGGTCGTTTCCTAGTTCCCACAACCCGTAAGATAATAGTCTCTGTCGTTTCCTAGTTCCCAATCCGTCAGATGATAGTCTCTGTCGTTTCCTAGTTCCCAATCCGTCAGATAATAGTCTCTTTCGTTTCCTAGTTCCCACAACCCATCAGATAATAGTCTCAGTCATTTCCTAGTTCCCAACCCGTCAGATGATAGTCTCTGTCGTTTCCTAGTTCCCACAACCCATCAGATAATAGTCTAATTCGTTTCCTAGTTCCCACAACCTATTAGATAATAGTCTCTGTCGTTTCCTAATTCCCAACCCGTCAGATAATAGTCACTGTCGTTTCCTAGTTCCAAACCCGTCAGATAATAGTCTCTGTTGTTTCCTTGTTCCCTTCAGATAATAGTCTCAGTTGTTTCCTAGTTCCCAACCAATCAGATAATAGTCTCAGTCGTTTCCTAGTTCCCAACCCGTCAGATAATAGTCTCTGTCGTTTCCTAGTTCCCAACCAATCAGATAATAATCTCTGTCGTTTCCTAGTTCCCACAACCCAACAGATAATACTCTCAGTCATTTCCTAGTTCCCATCCAGTAAGATGATAGTCTCAATCGTTTCCTAGTTCCCATCCCATTAGATGATAGTCTCTGTCGTTTCCTAGTTCCCAACCCCTCAGATAATAGTCTCTGTCGTTTCCTAGTTCCCAACCCATCAGATAATATTCTCTGTCGTTTCCTAGTTCCCACAACCCATCAGATAATAGTCTCAGTAATTTCCTAGTTCCCAACCCGTCAGATGATAGTCTCGGTCGTTTCCTAGTTCCCAACCCGTCATATGATAGTCTCAGTCGTTTCCTAGTTCCCAACCCGTCAGATGATAGTCTCGGTCGTTTCCTAGTTCCCAACCCGTCAGATGATAGTCTCAGTCGTTTCCTAGTTCCCAATCCGTCAGATGATAGTCTCTGTCGTTTCCTAGTTCCCAATCCGTCAGATAATAGTCTCTTTCGTTTCCTAGTTCCCACAACCCATCAGATAATAGTCTCAGTCATTTCCTAGTTCCCAACCCGTCAGATAATAGTCTCTGTCGTTTCCTAGTTCCCACAACCCATCAGATAATAGTCTCAGTAATTTCCTAGTTCCCAACCCGTCAGATGATAGTCTCGGTCGTTTCCTAGTTCCCAACCCGTCATATGATAGTCTCAGTCGTTTCCTAGTTCCCAACCCGTCAGATGATAGTCTCAGTCGTTTCCTAGTTCCCAATCCGTCAGATGATAGTCTCTGTCGTTTCCTAGTTCCCAATCAGTCAGATAATAGTCTCTTTCGTTTCCTAGTTCCCACAACCCAACAGATAATAGTCTCAGTCAGTCCTAGTTCCCACAACCCGTCAGATGATAGTCTCAGTCGTTTCCTAGTTCCCATCCAGTAAGATGATAGTCTCAATCGTTTCCTAGTTCCCAACCCGTCAGAATATAGTCTCTGTCGTTTCCTAGTTCCCAACCCCTCAAATAATAGTCTCTTTCGTTTCCTAGTTCCCAACCCGTCAGATAATAGTCTGTGTCGTTTCCTAGTTCCCAACCCGTCAGATGATAGTCTCAGTCGTTTCCTAGTTCCCAACCCATCAGATGATAGTATCAGTCGTTTCCTAGTTCCCAATCCGTCAGATGATAGTCTCTGTCGTTTCCTAGTTCCCAATCCGTCAGATAATACTCTCTATCGTTTCCTAGTTCCCACAACGTGTCAGATAATAGTCTCTTTCGTTTCCTAGTTCCCAATCCATCAGATAATAGTCTCTGTCTTTTCCTAGATACCAACCCGTCAGATAATAGTCTCAGTCGTTTCCTAGTTACCACAACATGTCAGATAATAGTCTCTGTCGTTTCCTAGTTCCCAACCCATCAGATAATAGTCTCTGTCTTTTCCTAGATACCAACCCGTCAGATAATAGTCTCAGTCGTTTCCGACTTACCACAACGTGTCAGATAATAGTCTCTGTCATTTCCTAGTTCCCAATCCATCAGATAATAGTCTCTGTCTTCTCCTAGATACCCACCTGTCAGATAATAGTCTCAGTCGTTTCCTAGTTACCACAACATGTCAGATAATAGTCTCTGTCGTTTCCTAGTTCCCAACCCATCAGATAATAGTCTCTGTCTTTTCCTAGATACCAACCCGTCAGATAATAGTCTCAGTCGTTTCCGACTTACCACAACGTGTCAGATAATAGTCTCTGTCATTTCCTAGTTCCCAATCCATCAGATAATAGTCTCTGTCTTCTCCTAGATACCCACCTGTCAGATAATAGTCTCAGTCGTTTCCTAGTTACCAACCCGTCAGATAATAGTCTCTGTCGTTTCCTAGTTCCCAACCAGTCAGATTATAGTCTCTGTCGTTTCCTAGTTCCCAACCCATCAGATGATAGTCTCAGTTGTTTCCTAGTTCCCAACCCTTCAGATGATAGTCTCTGTCATTTCCTAGTTCCCAACCCGTCAGATAATAGTCTCTGTCATTTCCTAGTTCCCAACCCGTCAGATAATAGTCTCTATCGTTTCCTAGTTCCCACAACGCGTCATAGAATAGTCTCTGTCTTTTCCTAGATACCAACCCGTCAGATAATAGTCTCAGTCGTTTCCAAGTTATCAACCCATCAGATAATAGTCTCTGTCGTTTCCTAGTTCCCACAACCTATTAGATAATAGTCTCTGTCGTTTCCTAATTCCCAACCCGTCAGATAATAGTCACTGTCGTTTCCTAGTTCCCAACCCCTCAGATAATAGTCTCTGTCTTTTCCTAGATACCAACCCGTCAGATAATAGTCTCAGTTGTTCCTAGTTATCAACCCATCAGATAATAGTCTCTGTCATTTCCTAGTTCCCACAACCTATTAGATAATAGTCTCTGTCATTTCCTAATTCCCAACCCGTCAGATAATAGTCACTGTCGTTTCCTAGTTCCCAACCCATCAGATAATAATCTCTGTCGTTTCCTAGTTCCCACAACCCAACAGATAATAGTCTCAGTCATTTCCTAGTTCCCATCCAGTAAGATGATAGTCTCAATCGTTTCCTAGTTCCCACAACCCATCAGATAATAGTCTCAGTCCTTTCCTAGTTCCCAACCCGTCAGATGATAGTCTCGGTCGTTTCCTAGTTCCCACAACCTATTAGATAATAGTCTCTGTTCATTCCTAGTTCCCAATCCATCAGATAATAGTCTCTGTCTTTTCCTAGATACCAACCCGTCAGATAATAGTCTCAGTAATTTCCTAGTTACCAACCCATTAGATAATAGTCTCTGTCGTTTTCTAGTTCCCAACCCATCAGATAATAGTCTCTGTCGTTTCCTAGTTCCCACAACCTATTAGATAATAGTCTCTGTCGTTTCCTAATTCCCAACCCGTCAGATAATAGTCTCTGTCGTTTCCTAGTTCCCAACCCCTCAGATAATAATCTCTGTCGTTTCCTATTTCCCAACCCATCAGATGATAGTCTCAGTCGTTTCCTAGTTCACAATCCGTCAGATGATAGTCTCTGTCGTATCCTAGTTCCCAATCCGTCAGATAATAGTCTCTTTCGTTTCCTAGTTCCCACAACCCATCAGATAATAGTCTCAGTCATTTCCTAGTTCCCAACCCGTCAGATGATAGTTTCGGTCGTTTCCTAGTTCCCACAACCCGTAAGATAATAGTCTCTGTCGTTTCCTAGTTCCCAACCCGTCAGATGATAGTCTCAGTCGTTTCCTAGTTCCCAATCCGTCAGATGATAGTCTCTGTCGTATCCTAGTTCCCAATCCGTCAGATAATAGTCTCTTTCGTTTCCTAGTTCCCACAACCCATCAGATAATAGTCTCAGTCATTTCCTAGTTCCCAACCCGTCAGAAATATTCTCGGTCGTTTCCTAGTTCCCACAACCCGTAAGATAATAGTCTCTGTCGTTTCCTAGTTCCCAATCCATCAGATAATAGTCTCTGTCTTTTCCTAGATACCAACCCGTCAGATAATAGTCTCAGTTGTTCCTAGTTATCAACCCATCAGATAATAGTCTCTGTCATTTCCTAGTTCCCACAACCTATTAGATAATAGTCTCTGTCATTTCCTAATTCCCAACCCGTCAGATAATAGTCACTGTCGTTTCCTAGTTCCCAACCCATCAGATAATAATCTCTGTCGTTTCCTAGTTCCCACAACCCAACAGATAATAGTCTCAGTCATTTCCTAGTTCCCATCCAGTAAGATGATAGTCTCAATCGTTTCCTAGTTCCCACAACCCATCAGATAATAGTCTCAGTCCTTTCCTAGTTCCCAACCCGTCAGATGATAGTCTCGGTCGTTTCCTAGTTCCCACAACCTATTAGATAATAGTCTCTGTTCATTCCTAGTTCCCAATCCATCAGATAATAGTCTCTGTCTTTTCCTAGATACCAACCCGTCAGATAATAGTCTCAGTAATTTCCTAGTTACCAACCCATTAGATAATAGTCTCTGTCGTTTTCTAGTTCCCAACCCATCAGATAATAGTCTCTGTCGTTTCCTAGTTCCCACAACCTATTAGATAATAGTCTCTGTCGTTTCCTAATTCCCAACCCGTCAGATAATAGTCTCTGTCGTTTCCTAGTTCCCAACCCCTCAGATAATAATCTCTGTCGTTTCCTATTTCCCAACCCATCAGATGATAGTCTCAGTCGTTTCCTAGTTCACAATCCGTCAGATGATAGTCTCTGTCGTATCCTAGTTCCCAATCCGTCAGATAATAGTCTCTTTCGTTTCCTAGTTCCCACAACCCATCAGATAATAGTCTCAGTCATTTCCTAGTTCCCAACCCGTCAGATGATAGTTTCGGTCGTTTCCTAGTTCCCACAACCCGTAAGATAATAGTCTCTGTCGTTTCCTAGTTCCCAACCCGTCAGATGATAGTCTCAGTCGTTTCCTAGTTCCCAATCCGTCAGATGATAGTCTCTGTCGTATCCTAGTTCCCAATCCGTCAGATAATAGTCTCTTTCGTTTCCTAGTTCCCACAACCCATCAGATAATAGTCTCAGTCATTTCCTAGTTCCCAACCCGTCAGAAATATTCTCGGTCGTTTCCTAGTTCCCACAACCCGTAAGATAATAGTCTCTGTCGTTTCCTAGTTCCCAATCCGTCAGATGATAGTCTCTGTCGTTTCCTAGTTCCCAATCCGTCAGATAATAGTCTCTTTCGTTTCCTAGTTCCCACAACCCATCAGATAATAGTCTCAGTCATTTCCTAGTTCCCAACCCGTCAGATGATAGTCTCTGTCGTTTCCTAGTTCCCACAACCCATCAGATAATAGTCTCATTCGTTTCCTAGTTCCCACAACCTATTAGATAATAGTCTCTGTCGTTTCCTAATTCCCAACCCGTCAGATAATAGTCACTGTCGTTTCCTAGTTCCAAACCCGTCAGATAATAGTCTCTGTTGTTTCCTTGTTCCCTTCAGATAATAGTCTCAGTTGTTTCCTAGTTCCCAACCCATCAGATAATAGTCTCAGTCGTTTCCTAGTTCCCAACCCGTCAGATAATAGTCTCTGTCGTTTCCTAGTTCCCAACCAATCAGATAATAATCTCTGTCGTTTCCTAGTTCCCACAACCCAACAGATAATACTCTCAGTCATTTCCTAGTTCCCATCCAGTAAGATGATAGTCTCAATCGTTTCCTAGTTCCCATCCCATCAGATGATAGTCTCTGTCGTTTCCTAGTTCCCAACCCCTCAGATAATAGTCTCTGTCGTTTCCTAGTTCCCAACCCATCAGATAATAGTCTCTGTCGTTTCCTAGTTCCCACAACCCATCAGATAATAGTCTCAGTAATTTCCTAGTTCCCAACCCGTCAGATGATAGTCTCGGTCGTTTCCTAGTTCCCAACCCGTCATATGATAGTCTCAGTCGTTTCCTAGTTCCCAACCCGTCAGATGATAGTCTCAGTCGTTTCCTAGTTCCCATTCCGTCAGATGATAGTCTCTGTCGTTTCCTAGTTCCCAATCCGTCAGATAATAGTCTCTTTCGTTTCCTAGTTCCCACAACCCAACAGATAATAGTCTCAGTCAGTCCTAGTTCCCACAACCCGTCAGATGATAGTCTCAGTCGTTTCCTAGTTCCCATCCAGTAAGATGATAGTCTCAATCGTTTCCTAGTTCCCAACCCGTCAGAATATAGTCTCTGTCGTTTCCTAGTTCCCAACCCCTCAAATAATAGTCTCTTTCGTTTCCTAGTTCCCAGCCCGTCAGATAATAGTCTGTGTCGTTTCCTAGTTCCCAACCCGTCAGATGATAGTCTCAGTCGTTTCCTAGTTCCCAACCCATCAGATGATAGTATCAGTCGTTTCCTAGTTCCCAATCCGTCAGATGATAGTCCCTGTCATTTCCTAGTTCCCAATCCGTCAGATAATTCTCTCTATCGTTTCCTAGTTCCCACAACGTGTCAGATAATAGTCTCTTTCGTTTCCTAGTTCCCAATCCATCAGATAATAGTCTCTGTCTTTTCCTAGATACCAACCCGTCAGATAATAGTCTCAGTCGTTTCCTAGTTACCACAACATGTCAGATAATAGTCTCTGTCGTTTCCTAGTTCCCAACCCATCAGATAATAGTCTCTGTCTTTTCCTAGATACCAACCCGTCAGATAATAGTCTCAGTCGTTTCCGACTTACCACAACGTGTCAGATAATAGTCTCTGTCATTTCCTAGTTCCCAATCCATCAGATAATAGTCTCTGTCTTCTCCTAGATACCCACCTGTCAGATAATAGTCTCAGTCGTTTCCTAGTTACCAACCCATCAGATAATAGTCTCTGTCATTTCCTAGTTCCCACAACCCATCAGATAATAGTCTCAGTCATTTCCTAGTTCCCAACCCGTCAGATGATAGTCTCGGTCGTTTCCTAGTTCCCACAACCCGTAAGATAATAGTCTCTGTCGTTTCCTAGTTCCCAATCCGTCAGATAATAGTCTCTATCGTTTCCTAGTTCCCACAACCCGTCAGATAATAGTCTCTGTCGTTTCCTAGTTCCCAACCAGTCAGATTATAGTCTCTGTCGTTTCCTAGTTCCCAACCCGTCAGATGATAGTCTCAGTCGTTTCCTAGTTCACAACCCGTCAGATGATAGTCTCTGTCGTTTCCTAGTTCACAACCCGTCAGATAATAGTCTCTGTCGTTTCCTAGTTCCCACAACCCATCAGGTAATAGTATCTGTCGTTTCCTAGTTCCCAACCAGTCAGATTATAGTCTCTATCGTTTCCTAGTTCCCACAACCCATCAGGTAATAGTATCTGTCGTTTCCTAGTTCCCAACCAGTCAGATTATAGTCTCTGTCGTTTCCTAGTTCCCAACCCGTCAGATGATAGTCTCAGTCGTTTCCTAGTTACCAACCCGTCAGATAATAGTCTTTACAAAAGTGAAGTATTAGGAAGAATACAGAGTATGGCAGACTAGACACTAATTACTTTGTTGTCTGGAAAGTTGTGGTTGAGGATGCAGTCGAAATTTCATTAACTTTCAGTCACCCACGCCAACTTCGCACACACGCACACACACACACACACATACATACACCGGCATTCATTCATAGATTCAGTCACTTCCTATTCTTCATATCTGAGTCCCAAATGGCACCCACTTCCCTATATAGTGCAGTACGTTTGACCAGGGCCCACAGGGAATAGGGTGCCATTTGGGACTGAGACCATGTTTGTTGTTTCTTATCTGTTTAGCATGTGCGGAAGACTATAGAGTGGTGCTACAGCCTAGGGCATGACATTTTATGGCAGATGCACTGACTCTCCACAGCCATCTACCTCTTTGTACCACACACACACACACACACACACACACACACAGTGCAATCGGAATGTATACAGACCCTTTCACTTTTTCCACATTTTGTTTACGTTACAGCCTTATTCTAAAATGGATCAAATTATGAAATTTATGAAAAATAAAAAACAGAAATACCTTATTTACGTAAGTATTCAGAGCCTTTGATATGAGACTCGAAATTGAGCTCAGGTGCATCCTGTTTCCATTGATCATCCTTGAAATGTTTCTACAAATTGATTGGAGTCCACCTGTGGTAAATTCAATTGATTGAACATGATTTGGAAAGGCACACAGCTGTCTATATAAGGTCCCACAGTTGACAGTGCATGTCAGAGCAAAAACCAAGTCATGATGTCGAAGGAATTGTCCGTTGAGCTCCGAGACAGGATTGTGTCGAGGCACAGATCTAGGGAAGGGTACCAAAAAGTTTCAGCAGCATTGAAGGTCCCCAAGAACACAGTGGCCTAAATCATTCTTAAATGGAAGAAGTTTGGAACCACCAAGACTCTTCCTAGAGCTGGACGCCCGGCCAAATTGAGCAATCGGGTGGGAAAGGCCTTGGTCAGGGAGGTGACCAAAAACCTGATGGTCACTCTGAGAGAGCTCCAGAGTTCCTCTGGGGAGATGGGAGAACCTTCCAGAAGTACAACCATCTCTGCAGCACTCCACCAATCAGGCCTTTATGGTAGAGTGGCCAGATGGAAGCCACTCCTCAGTAAAAGGCACATGACAGCCCACTTGGAGTTTGCCAAAAGGCACCTAAAGGACTTTCAGACCATGAAAAACAAGTTTCTGGTCTGATGAAACCAAGATTGAACTCTTTGGCCTGAATGCCAAGCGTCACGTCTGGAGGAAACCTTGCACCATCCCTACGGTGAAGCATGGTGGTGGCAACATCATGCTGTGGGGATGTTTTTCAGTGGCAGGGACTGGGAGACTAGTCAGGATCGAGGGAAAGATGAACGGAGCAAAGTACAGAGAGATCCTTGATGAAAACCTGCTACAGAGTGCTCAGGACCTCAGACTGGGGCGAAGGTTCACCTTCCAACAGGACAACAACCCTAAGCACACAGCAAAGACAACGCAGGAGTGGCTTCGAGACAAGTCTCTGAATGTCCTTGAGTAGCCCAGCCAGAGCCCGGACTTTAACCCGATCGAACATCTCTGGAGAGACCTGAAAATAGCTGTGCAGCTATGCTCCCCATCCAACCTGACAGAGCTTGAGAGGATCTGCAGAGAAGAATGGGAGAAACTCTCCAAATACAGGTGTGCCAAGCTTGTAGCGTCATACCCAAGAATACTCGAGGCTGTAATCGCTGCCAAAGGTGCTTCAACAAAGTACTGAGTAAAGGGTCTGAATACTTATGTAAATGTAATATTTCCGTTTTTATTTGTAATAAATATGCAAAAACTTCTAAAAACCTATTTTTAGAATAAGGCTGTAACGTAACAAAATGTAAAAAAAAGTGAACGGGTCTGAATACTTTCCTAATGCACTGTACACGCACACGCACATAAGCGTCATGCCCCCTCAGATTTGTCTTGTTTAAAAAAATTGTTAGAATTGTAATTATTTTTGTTTGTTTGTTTCTCTGTAATACTACTAGCCACTTTGGCTTTAGCTAGCCCAGATAGGTTCCCAATCTCACAACCTCAAAACTAAGTTATCTTAACTCATAACTGAGTTCCGTGGTTGTCATGGCACCGTGAGGTACCCTAGGCAGAGAGCTCTGTAAACATTCTACATATTGTACAAGTGTTTTTGTATTAATTTTTTTTAATCAACTTTTTTAGTTTTTGATAACTTGTTGGTAGATTAACTGAAATATCTGGTGGTGACCCACAGAATTGCAGGACTAATTATGGCAAGCCAGTTTGTATTTGGCTTTAATAGCTAGCTAGCTTGCTAATATGATTTGAATGCCCCAGTTCCTAGAGGAAGTGGACTGCGGTGTGAGGTGAGGCTCGCTTCGTCTGGGGCTTTTCTAGACTACTGCTGTGGTGTAGTGGTCTTACTGGTGCTTTTACAGTCGCCGAATCACCCTTCAGGTGGGT
>NC_140015.1:38237500-38297500 GCF_964263955.1 Coregonus lavaretus | reverse complement strand
ATGTTAGGTGTTGCCAACACGTTGTGGTGCTGAGAGAGAGCCAAGGATGCATACCAAATGGCACCCTATTCCCTACATAGTGCACGACTTTTGACCAAAGCTCTGTCAGATTTGAGACACAGCCCAGGTCCAAGCTACCTGGGGTATAACAGGCTGTGAGCTATCTGTTAGCCATGGCATTCATTATAGTGATAACAACCTGTTAGCTATCTGTTAGCCATGGCATTCATTATAGTGATAACAACCTGTTAGCTATCTGTTTGCCATGGCATTCATTATAGTGATAACAACCTGTTAGCTATCTGTTAGCCATGGCATTCATTATAATGATAACAACCTGTTAGCTATATGTTAGCCATGGCACACATTATAATGATAACACCCTGTTAGCTATATGTTAGCCATGGCACACATTATAATGATAACACCCTGTTAGCTATATGTTAGCCATGGCACACATTATAATGATAACACCCTGTTAGCTATCTGTTAGCCATGGCACACATTATAATGATAACAACCTGTTAGCTATATGTTAGCCATGGCACACATTATAATGATAACACCCTGTTAGCTATCTGTTAGCCATGGCACACATTATAATGATAACACCCTGTTAGCTATCTGTTAGCCATGGCACACATTATAATGATAACACCCTGTTAGCTATCTGTTAGCCATGGCATTCATTATAGTGGTAACAACGTTTTAACACTATAGCCTACCGCCTACACAGAACCACAGAGGGTTAGAAGAGAGGTCAAAACAGAGAGAAAAAATAAAATTACACAATGGTTGGCTTCGTTATCAGGACACAAAGTTGACTCCACTAGCCCTGACTGCTGTAGCTGATCTGTGTCCTGCTGCAGTAGTTTGTTTTGATCATACACGTGTGTGTCTGTGTGTGTGTGTGTGCGTGTGTCCATTCCCCCTTGCCAAGCTTTCTCCAGCCTGCTGCCACTGTGTGAGATGACAGTCATTACAGAGCATTAGTGGTTGTGAGAGTGGCTACTCTGGGCAGCTGTCCAGACCATGCAGATGGATGAATGCACGCAGACACACATCGCAACAGCACAGGGCATGAGCCCCTGATTGACTACAGCAATATTCCCCTGGCTGGTTGACCACAGCAGTCTGTCTGGGCAGTCTCTCTACAGTCACCAGGCTATCACATGTGGATCCCCTTGACCAAGTAGGAAAACATTACACACACATCCAATGAGATCCTGGAGATCCCAGTCCAACTACGGTCAGGCCATAGAGTCACCTCCCATCACATTGGCAGGAACACGTTGACGTAGTTGCGTAGTTCCAGGCGATAAAAACTAGTATTCTTGAACATTCCGCTAACAGTTGAATGGATCTCTTTTAATCAACGTGTTTATCTATCTCCCTGACCCAGCCACGGATCGGCCAGTCATCTCCTAACACAAACACTCTGGCAGGAAAGCCCAACAGTCAAGAGGGTATATGGATTCCATCTTCCTCTGGATGGACAGCATCAACACCAGGGTGACACACAAAGTCCACAACTGATGCTGATCTTAAGGGCAGATAACTAAGGACAGGGTTATATTATTGTAGCACACACACACACACACACACACACACACACACACACACACACACACACACACACACACACACACACACACACACACACACACACACACACACACGTTAGCGAAGCAGATGTTGAGTTGTGAAGTGGGTTCTTCTGAACATCCCAGGTCAGGAAGACTGGGATGGTATTACTCCGTGACTCTGTTATGTTTAATGTAACGGGCGGCAAGTAGCTTAGTGGTTAAGAGCGTTGTGCCAGTAACCGAAAGGTCGCTGGTTCTAATCCCCGAGCCAACTAGGTGAAAAATCTGTCGAAGTGCCCTTGAGCAAGGCACTTAACCCTAATTGCTCCTGTAAGTGAGCGTCTGCTAAATGTTAAAAATAATAGCTAATAGATCACATCTCTCTTCATATCCCTTCCTCAACCCACCCTCCTGCAGCTGGCCTGCACCATAGACGAACCATAGATGAGCCCATGATTGTCCTGTAGTGTATAATACAACAGATATGACCTAGTTCATTGTGCAGAAGGTTGTAAGTTGTCATCCCAGGTCAGGAAGACAGGGATGAGGGATGGAACTAGTATTAATAGATCCCATTCCTCTCTATGTCCTTTTCCCTTACAGCTGGGCTCTGGGCTGCACTCAAGACCATCTTATATTGTGAACTACTACAGAATGTCACTAATTCACTCACATCCTGTTGGAAATAAAGAGCACAGGTCAGGCCCCAGAACATTAAACACACACAGGGAGAGAAAACAGCCTAAGATGAGTTAACTGTATAAAGCAGAGAGAGAGACAGAGAGAGAGAGAGAGAGCGAGAGGGAGACGGAGAGAGAGAAAGAGAGAGTAAAGAATGGTGAAATCTTTGAACAGAGTAGGACAGATGTAGCAGAACACTCCCCATCCCAGAACAGTACCTCCTCCTCTCCTGATCCTGAGCCAGAGGAGATGTTGAGATGGATTCTATCTGTTATGCATTCCAGATGGAATCCTAGACTATTTCCCCACCCTAGTGTGTGTGTGTGTGTTTCCCCACCCTAGTGTGTGTGTGTGTGTTTCCCCACCCTAGTGTGTGTGTGTGTTTCCCCACCCTAGTGTGTGTGTGTGTTTCCCAAACCTAGTGTGTGTGTGTGTGTTTCCCAACCCTAGTGTGTGTGTGTGTGTTTCCCCACCCTAGTGTGTGTGTGTGTGTTTCCCCACCCTAGTGTGTGTGTGTGTTTCCCCACCCTAGTGTGTGTGTGTGTTTCCCAACCCTAGTGAGTGTGTGTGTGTTTCCCAACCCTAGTGTGTGTGTTTCAAAACATGTGTTCCACTAAAGTAATACGTTGAGTTTCTCCCACTCATTACAAGACTTGGGTGTGGCTAAAAACAAAACTTCAAGTTAGAAAAATAGTGAGAAATAGAATTTAACACCCTCTACATCCATTCTTGTCCCTCTCCCTCACCCACTTTCTCTCTCTCCCTCTCCGTCCCTCTCTCTCCCTCTCTCTCTCTCCCTCACCCTCTCTCTCTCTCTCCCTCTCTATCTTTCTCTCACTCTCTCCCTCACCCTCTCTCTCTCTCTCTCTCAAGATTCTATTGATTGAAAAAAAAACTAAAGTTGTGAATAATAGAGCGAGGTGGCATGATTTTCCTTGTCTGCGGTGGTGGGGGATGGGATGGAGTACAACCTAATTGAAACCAGGGCTTGTTACCCTTTCAAAACAATTACCTGGCTTTTCATTACACTCACTTTATAGCTGGTCTCCAGCCCTATTACAGCCCAGCTCCTGCACGTCATAATGTCAACTCTATCGGGCTCAATAAACACACATGCAGCATTTCATTACAACTCCCTCAATAGTAAACATATGTATTAACACACCCCTACAGCCCCTACAGCCCTACACCCCCTACAGCCCTACACCCCCTACAGCCCTACAACCCCTACAGCCCTACAACCCCTACAGCCCCTACAACCCCTACAGCCCCAACAGCCCCTACAGCTCTACAACCCCAACAGCCCCTACAGCCCTACAACCGCTACATCCCCTACAGCCCTACAGCCCTACAGCCCCTACAGCCCTACAACCCCAACAGCCCCTACAGCCCTACAACCCCTACAGCCCTACAACCCCAACATCCCCTACAGCCCTACAGCCCTACAGCCCCTACAGCCCTACACCCCCTACAGCCCTACAGCCCTACAGCCCTACAACCCCTACAGCCCCTACAGCCCTACAACCCCTACAGCCCCTACAGCCCTACACTCCCTACAGCCCCTACAGCCCTACACCCCCTACAGCCCTACACCCCCTACAGCCCTACAACCCCTACAGCCCTACAACCCCTACAGCCCCTACAACCCCTACAGCCCCAACAGCGCCTACAGCCCTACAACCCCAACAACCCCTACAGCCCTACAACCGCTACAGCCCCTACAGCCCTACAGCCCTACAGCCCCTACAGCCCTACAACCCCAAGAGCCCCTACAGCCCTACAACCCCTACAGCCCTACAACCCCAACAGCCCCTACAGCCCTACAGCCCCTACAGCCCTACAACCCCTACACCCCTACACCCCCTACAGCTCTACACCCCCTACAGCCCTACACCCCCTACAGCCCCTACATCCCCTACAGCCCTACAGCCCCTACAGCCCTACAACCCCTACAGCCCCTGAACAGAAGTAGTGCACTACATAGGGAATAGTGTGCCATTTGAGAAGAACCTAGAGTGTCTGTCTTGGATATGATATTGGTTCTTAAACTCTCACATTACAACCTTATTGGAGAGAAGGACTAACTCTCCCATTATAACCTTATTGGAGAGAAGGACTAACTCTCCCATTATAACCTTATTGGAGAGAAGGAATGGTCTGAGATTGTAACTGGACATAAATAATAATAAACAGACAAGGTTGAATGTTATTGTGTCAGATTGGCTAAAACTGAAACTGACAGAAAAGACTGGAAACGGACAGAAAAGACTGGAAATGGACAGAAAAGACTGGAAACGGACAGAAAAGACTGGAAAGGGACAGAAGACTGGAAACAGACAGAAAAGACTGGAAATGGATGGAAAAGACTGGAAAGGGACAGAAAAGACTGGAAACGGACAGAAAATACTGGAAACAGACAGAAAGACTGGAAAGGGACAGAAAAGACTGGAAATGGATGGAAAAGACTGGAAATGGATGGAAAAGACTGGAAAGGGACAGAAAAGACTGGAAACGGACAGAAAGACTGGAAAGGGACAGAAAAGACTGGAAATGGATGGAAAATACTGGAAACGGACAGAAAAGACTGGAAACGGACAGAAAGACTGGAAACGGACAGAAAGACTGGAAAGGGACAGAAAAGACTGGAAATGGATGGAAAATACTGGAAACGGATGGAAAAGACTGGAAACGGGTAGAAAAGACTGGAAAGAAACTTGTTGGTGATGGTAAATCTGCTTTAGCATCGCTGCTGGAGATACAATGGGACTGGTAGGGGCTATGGCAGCATGCTTCAATCCTTTAAGTTACTTCAAACCTTTAGAGGCCATGCAATTCAGTACTCATCTCGAAAACAAAAGCAATTTAGGTCAAAAGAGTTTATACTAAGAAAGGAAATAGAAAGTCTAACAGAACAGATAGATGGCAATAAAAACTGTAACATAGAGGCTCAGAATAAATTAGAGGAAAAACAAAAAGAAATGGAAAAACTTATTCAAGAAAGATCAAGTGTAATATATTATAAAAATAAAGCAAACTGGATGGAATATGGGGAAAAATGCACAAAATTCTTTTTTAATCTTCAACATAGGAATGCTACCAAAAAGAACTTAATGAAACTGGTTACAATTGACGGAGTCACCCATAATTCACCTAATGATATTTTGAAAGAAGAAACAAAGTATTTTAAGCATATGTTTTCTTTTCAGTCGCCTCCATCTCCTCTAACTGAAGCTAATTGTAGAGATTTTTTTCCTATTGATAATGTCAAATTAACAGCCACACAGAAAGACTCATGTGAAGGTGAAATTACAGAGGAGGAACTTCTGGATGCAATTAAAGACTTTAAGTCCGGGAAAACTCCAGGGTTGGATGGCATACCAATCGAGGTATACCAAACCTTTTTTGAAATACTAAGAGGACCGTTATTAGCATGTTTTAACCACTCCTATGTAAATGGTAGATTATCTGACACTCAAGAAGAAGGTCTGATCTCATTATTACTGAAACAGGATACAAGTGGAAAATATAAAGATCCAGTCCATTTACAAAATTGGAGGCCCCTTACACTTCAGTGTTGTGATGCAAAAATCCTAGCAAAATGTATAGCGCATAGAATTAAAAAGGTATTGTCGGATATTATTCATTCTAATCAGACAGGTTTTTTACATGGAAGATACATTGGAGACAATATAAGGCAAGTATTGGAAACAATAGAACACTATGGAAAATATGGGAAACCAGGCCTGCTATTCATAGCAGACTTCGAAAAGGCATTTGATAAAGTTCGACTGGAATTCATATATAAATGCCTGGAGCATTTCAATTTTGGAGAATCTCTTATAAAATGGGTCAAAATCATGTATAGTAACCCTAGGTGTAAAATAGTAAATAATGGCTATTTCTCAGAAAGTTTCAAACTGTCAAGAGGAGTGAAACAAGGTTGTCCACTATCGGCATATCTATTTATTGTGGCCATCGAGATGTTAGCTATTAAAATCAGATCCAATAATAATATCAGAGGATTAGAAATACAGGGCTTAAAAACAAAGGTGTCATTGTACGCAGATGATTCATGTTTTCTTTTAGATCCACAACTAGAATCCCTCCACAGCCTCATAGAGGATCTTGATACATTTTCTAACCTCTCTGGATTAAAACCAAATTATGACAAATGTACTATATTACGTATTGGATCACTAAAAAATACAATTTTTACATTACCATGTAGTTTACCAATAAAATGGTCTGATGGTGATGTGGATATACTCGGAATACATATCCCAAAGGAAATAAATGATCTCACTTCAATAAATTTTAATAGAAAGTTAGCAAAAATAGATAAGATCCTACTACCATGGAAAGGAAAATACCTGTCAATTTGTGGAAAAATCACCCTGATTAACTCTTTAGTATTATCCCAGTTTACCTATTTGCTTATGGTCTTGCCTACGCCTAGCAAACAGTTTTTTAAATTATATGAGAAAAAAATATTCAATTTTATTTGGAACGGCAAGCCAGACAAAATTAAAAGAACATATTTATATAATGAATATGAATTCGGAGGACAGAAATTATTAAATATTAAAGCATTAGACCTATCACTAAAATCTTCAGTCATCCAAAAGTTATACTTAAATCCGAACTGGTTCTCAAGCAAATTAGTAAGATTGTCTCACCCACTGTTCAAGAAAGGCCTTTTTCCCTTTATTCAGATTACAACCTCTCACTTTCAGTTATTTGAAAAGGAAATAATCTCCCAAATGTCACTATTTCTAAAACAAGCCATAGAAAGTTGGTTACAATTTCAATTTAATCCTCCAGAAACGACAGAACAAATAATGCAACAAATATTGTGGTTAAATTCAAATATACTAATTGACAAAAAACCTATATTTATTGACAGAATGTTTAAAAAAGGTATAATCTTCGTAAATGATATCATCGGTAGGACTGGTGGAGTTATGTCGCACATGCAGCTAATAAAAACATATGGAAATGTCTGCTCTACCCAAAATTACAACCAAATAATTGCAGCCATACCGCAAAAGTGGAAGAGGAAAGTTGAAGGGGGAGAAAGTAAGGAACTTGTCTGTCGGCCTTGCATTAAAGAACATAATTGGTTAAGGAAAACTGTGATAAATAAAAAAGTATATCAGTTTCACTTAAGGACCAAAGGATTGACAGCAGTCCCATATAGATTGCAAAATAGTTGGGAAGAGATCTTTGACGTACCGATCCCATGGCATAGTGTTTATGAACTGACACGCAAAACGACACCGGATTCAAAAATTAGAATCTTTCAATTTAAATTATTATATAAAATTCTTGCTACCAATAGAATGTTATTTATATGGGGGATACAATCTTCCCAGCTCTGCAGATTTTGCTGTGAAGAGATAGAATCATTAGATCATTTGTTTTGGTTCTGTCCATTTGTAGCTTGTTTTTGGACACAGGTCCAGGAATGGCTAAAGGATTGCAATATTTACCTGGAACTAACCTTGCAGATAGCATTACTGGGTTATCTGAAAAGTCATAGTCAATCAATCAATAATATAATAATACTTTTAGCAAAAATGTTTATTTTTAATTCACAATCTGTAGAAGCAATGAGAATAGAAAGGTTCAGAACTTTTGTAAAACATCACAGTATGGTTGAAATATATATGGCAAATAGAAATCCTATATGGATGGTGTTAAGAGATAGATGGGAGGTATTGAATAGAGTTGAAGGATGGGACTAATAACAAATAACAACAAATAATAACAAAGATAGCTAATAATGTAAGCATACTGTGTCCATAATAAGTATATAGGTTGTATGTTGGGAGCTTTTGGGAAGGAGCACAGTTAGAAAGATATGGCTTTTAGAGGCAAACCGGATGGACATCATGAAGATGATCGGAGAGGTTGAGAGTAGAAGAAGTTCAGGAGAAAAAAAATAAATAGATGTGTATGTGTATGTATATGTATATATATATATATATATATATATATATATATATATATATATATATATATATATATATATATATAGATATAGAATTATTGTAAAATTAACTCTGTCCATAAGGTGTAGATAGTGAGTATGGACCGGAAGTAGAGGCCTGGGCGTTGTTGTTCACTAATTTACTCCAAGTAGGGAAAGGATGGTGGGGTTGAAAAGTAATAAAGGGGAATATATATATATAAAACATAAAAAAAATATGGGGGATTGGAAGTGATGCAGACAATTACATTGATAGAAGATACAATCTATCTGCAATATTAAGCTGATCCTTCCCCCCCAAGAAAAAAAAAAAAAAAAAAGAAAAAAAAAAAAAAAAAAGTTACTTCAAACCAAATGGTATAGCACCCAAAATACCTTAACAAGCTGCACATAAAGAACATTGGAGGATATTATAGGAATTCTGGTATTTACATAACATTTTCAGTAGAGTAAGTATTTTTGAAGAATACACACCAATACAGCATTATGTGTACATTCAGAGGGTAGCTGGTTTCTGTACTACAGTTCTACTAAGTATTCATACCACTTACATACTTTTATGAGCTGTTTTGACCGCAACTAAGCATATATCTAAGGTAATGTAAGGTGATTTTGTACACGGTCATACCTAGTTATAACCAGTTATAACCATAGGTGAGTACATGAGGTGATCTGCAGGTGATCTGTCTATCTGGTCAAAATCACTGATGAAGTTAACACTCCACCCTCTGATGATATGTATAACTTAATAGAGAAACATGGATTCAAATAAATGCTTTCAAATTAAATTGTCCTAGAATAACGATTTTTCAGACAATACACACCAGTACAGCTCTCTGTGTAGATTCAGAGTATATCTGACTTCAGTATTGCAGTTATATTTGTACCATTGGCAGACCTTGTATACCATTGGCAGATTTGTGTGTGCACAAAAATAAGGTAATTTGGGTTTTGTACACGGTCATATGATACGTGGTACAGAAAAGTACAATCTTAGGCAAGTACATGGGGAGCTATAACTCGGCAAAGGATCTGTCTATCTGGTCAAAATCACTGATACGGGTCCTCCTTCACCCTCTGGTGGTATGGATAACATGTAATTATGTCTCCAGAGAAACCTATAAAACCAGCACTAATGAGGGTGTCCCTCACAGACAATACCTTCTTTTGGTGTTGAGATGCATCGCTTTTACTAGGTGGGTTCCAGGTCTAAGTCAGCCGATTCATACAAGTTTAACTTGATATTGTCTTGCTTGGAAATATATATTTGCTATTCCTGTGTCATCATACTGTAGGTCAAAAGTAGCCATGTGCATGATCAGCAGCCAGTCTGTTCAGAGAGAGGGAGCGTGAAGGAGACAGACAAGTGTAAAGTAAATGTGTTTGTTGCTTTATTCGACAAGTTTCCCTTTCCGTTTTACATTCTACCCCACATTTTAACTAGCTCATTTGAATAAAAGAAAGAATGAAAGGTGCAGAAGAACTGGAAATACAAGTGACCTAGAGATAAAACCTAGAGATAAAACCTAGAGATAAAACCTAGAGATAATACCTAGAGATAAAACCTAGAGATAATACCTAGAGATAATACCTAGAGATAAAACCTAGAGATAATACCTAGAGATAAAACCTAGAGATAAAACCTAGAGAATCCTAATTGAAGAGAAGAAAGATTTCATTGTAAACTCAGAAACAGCATTTCATAGAGGTGTCCCTATATCTCACACATGATATAGGCATTGAAGGAGCAATCAGATGTCACCTGCCATGCACCTGACTCTGTCAACATTGTGCAGCCCCTATCCCCATTAGGCACTTTTGGTTCCCCATCTCCCCATTTGGAAAAAGTGAGGGGATGGCCTTTCAAATCTAGCTGAAACTTTCCCTCTTTGCTTTTGTCAACATTGAGCCACACATTATTGAAAGCCCCTTCAAGTACTTGAGTGAGAGCAGTGTTTTCCTCCTCGTTTTTCGGCAAAGCCAGCAGCAAGCCCCTCTTGGTGCAGAACTGAACAGCGTCGTCAAAAGAACCCTGTCTCTTGTGTGACACAAAGTACTTCTTGTCAACTCTTCTGGCGAAGTCATAGTTTATGGCTGAAGAGAAACCAGGTATAAATGCAGTCGGTGTAACATTAAAAGTGGAAGCAAAAGTTGCCATATTATATTTCACAAATGCTGACACTCGACTAAATTCACACAGCATTTTCCAAAATTACGAATATTGCATAATTTATGTTGAACTGATACTTAGTAAACTACAATATAATCTACAGAGGCATTATCTTAATTTGAGCCCATTTCACACAGCAGGAAAATAATCCTGCAGCAACAGGAAATATGAATTGTTATTTGGATTATAATTAACTGTTGGGATTGATACATTTTTTGTTACGGAAAATCAAGTCTGAAATGTATAAGTGGAAATTACAAACTTTAGAAACCTTGAATACACCACACGTTTGCATTTCCTGCTGTGCAGGAAAATTCTCTGCGACAACAGAGTGATCAAATTAAGATACGGGACCTGTAATATTGCATACAAGTACATAACATTCTGATCATGCTCGCTGAAATTCACTTCCTTACCCAACTCCAGTTTGACCAAGCTTGCTTGCAGTGGTTCCAGGTCTAAGTCTGTGAAAACAGAAGGTGTGACTAGAGAGAACCAAATAATAAATACATAACCAGGAAGAGGTCAGTCAGCAGTGTACCAGTAGCTCCCTGGGGACCAGGTGGACCAGGGACTCCATCACGTCCAACTCTACCAGGAACTCCTGGTAATTCAGATAATCCAGAAGGTCCAGGTGGCCCTATGGATAGATGATAGAGAAGTGGACTTATGGTTCATGAGAATACGTTTTTTTTAAAGGTTTTCCAAAAGTTCCAAGATGAAGGAAAATCTATCCTGACAGGCCTTTATGGGTAATTGAGGCAAATGTGTTCAGCATGAGGAAAGGCACCTACATACACTACCGTTCAAAGGTTTGGGGTCACTTAGAAATGTCCTTGTTTTTGAAAGAAAAGCAATTTTTTTGTCCATTAAAATAACATGAAATTGATCAGAAATACAGTGTAGACATTGTTAATGTTGTAAATGGCTATCGTAGCTGGAAACGGCTGATTTTTTATGGAATATCTACATAGGCGTACAGAGGCCCATTATCATCAACCATCAGTCCTGTGTTCCAATGGCACGTTGTGTTTGCTAATCCAAGTTTATCATTTTAAAAGGCTAATTGATCATTAGAAAACCCTTTTGCAATTATGTTAGCACAGCTGAAAACTGTTGTGCTGATTAAAGAAGCAATAAAACTGGCCTTCTTGAGACTAGTTGAGTATCTGGAGCATCAGCAATTGAGGGTTCGATTACAGGCTCAAAATGGCCAGAAATAAATAACTTTCTTCTGAAACTCGTCAGTCTATTCTTGTTCTGAGAAATGAAGGCTATTCCATGCGAGAAATTGCCAAGAAACGGAAGATCTCGTACAACGCGGTGTACTACTCCCTTCACAGAACAGTGCAAACTGTCTCTAACCAGAATAGAAAGAGGAGTGGGAGGCCCCGGTGCACAACTGAGCAAGAGGACAAATACATTAGAGTGTCTAGTTTGAGAAACAGACGCCTCACAGGTCCTCAACTGGCAGCTTCATTAAATAGTACCCACAAAACACCAGTCTCAACGTCAACAGTGAAGAGGCGACTCCAGGATGCTGACCGTCTAGGCAGAGTTGCAAAGAAAAAGCCATATCTCAGACTGGCCAATAAAAAGAAAAGATTAAGATGGGCAGTCTGAGATATGGCTTCGCTGTGAACCGCTAATAATTCACTATACCCTATTAATTCACTATTAATTCACTATGCCCCTTTTAATAGGTTTATTTTGGCAATTGGTACAGACGCAGACTCTTTGTTGGAATTGGTGTGCTTATCTAATTGAGGTCATTCAGAGTTATTTGTCTTCCAAAAGAACACACAATGAGATAGCAGCACTACGGTTGTGGTCGACATTTCTTCGAAGGGTGTTGTTACCCACTTACATTTTTGGGACATAAATAATATAGTTAGAACAGTGAATATGTATGACTATACCGGTCGCTCCAGGTGTACCAGGTCGACCAGGAAGTCCAGGTATGCCTATGGAGAGATAACAGGGAGAGGGTTCATCATCATACACACCAAGGACTGCTTAAATTAGCCTGCTAAGTGCTCTGCAGTCTGATCTGGCTTGCTTAAATTGGCAGTTTATTCCAAAATCAACAGTCTAATCAAAGGGTAACATCAGGAAATATACCGGATTGGGCTTTTTCATTATACCCCGCCCCAGTTTTTTTGGGCAACTGGTACAGACAAAGCCTTTTTGTAGGAATAGGAGTGCTTATCTAATTGAGGTCATTCAGAGTTCTCTGTCCCCCTCATCATCAGTCCATCATCAGGCACACAAATGAATATGCATGCTTAAAGTGACAGTGTACTCCAAAATCAACAGTATTATATTTTGGATTATGATAGGGTAAGGCAGTTGTACTAAGCTTACGACTCATTTACCTCCAGAAGGTCCAACAGGCCCAGGAGGGCCAGGAGGGCCAGTTGGTCCTCTAGGACCCTGGCATTCACACTGCTCCATCTGGCCTGGCGGAACCAGCAGGGAGAGAACACAGAGCCCCAAAGTCAGAAGTCTGCTCAGAGCCATAACCTAAAACAGCAGGGAGAGAACACAGAGACCAAAGGGACAGTAAATCACTGGTGTCATACAAATAGAAGCACAGGAAACAACTGCTTATAAAGTATATGATGGGAACATTTACTAACTGTCAATGGGATTGACAAGAATACAAGCTGTTGAAAAATAGCATACAGAATACGTGAATGTGTCATTTCAACAGCTTGACCCTGCCACTTTGTTGCCAGTTGAGGGATGGGGAAAAGGAAATGTAACCTCTCTCAAATTAGATAGATGGAACTAATGATGCAAGGACTGACAGGAGATCAACATGCTAGTTTAAACAGATTTTGAAGCTATTGGTGTGTTTACAAAGACTCAAATGGAAACAGCAACAGAAACAATGAAGTAATAGAACCTTAGATTTATGACAGGATAACACAGTTGTACTCAGCTCATAACGCATTTATAAGTTATATTCTTAGAGAATCGATGGTTGTAATGATTCAAATGATCGTTGAACATCCGTAAATCTGACATATTGTGCCTTTAGATAGCAGCAATCTAATTAAGACGAAAACTAAACAAGTGGGTACCGTACCTCTTAAGTTGATGTGCAGAGAATGACGGTTCTGTCCTGCTTTGCAACAGAATGATAGAGAATGATAGAGAAATTGTTTGGTGCAGCAACTTATAAAGACATTGGTAAAGAACACGTCACTTTGGATGATTCATTATTATCGAGAAGTACTTGTGAAGTTCATTTACAGTTTACTGTCCAGATGTTAAGAGTCAGAGTACACTCTCAATTTTCACTTTTATTGCAAAACACATATGCACTTGGAATCACCTATCAAGGACACACAAACAAATCTCTGACATCCATCACGCACATTCCTTTTTAGTCGCATTCCACTTCTGGTAAGTTTGAGTTAGCATGCAATGTCGTTTTTTTCCTGGCACACACTTGGCTGTGTCAACTCACAAATAGTATTATATTCATATATTTAATCTGTAGACAATGTGCGTGTAAAAAGCAATGCTAGGCCGTTATAGCAATGGCCAATGCCAAAAGACATATTGTGTTCATTTAGCAGAGGAGACACAAATTCCGGTGTCTGTATCACAGTCAACACAAATCTATTTAATAAAAATAATGGAATGGAATATAAAAGAACAACATAGAAAATAATATTTTCCAAAGTTCCGAGTGAGAGATCGACCGTAATCCAAGTTTGAATTGTTTTTTTCTAGTGATCAGTTGATCAACAGGGTTTCTTCACTTTATGACTTTTACAAAATATGTTTGGTTTCGTAATGTTGTGTAATACCCAAAATGTTCCTGCTATTTTTAATCACCACAATAGTTTTATGATCTAATATATTTTGGCTGTCTAAACCTTACATTTTGTATTTTGTATTTATTAAGATACCCACGCTTCCTGGGGTCGAGCAACATTAAGGCAGTTATATACAATTTAAAATATTACATGACATTACATTTCATAAAACTTTTCACAACACATGAAGTGCTTGCCCTCAGGCCACTTCTCTACTATCACATATCTACAATGCAAAACCCATGTGTAAGTGTGTGTAGAGTGCGTGTCTTATGTGTATATGTGTCTGTGCCTGTGTGTGTGTCTCTTCACAGTCCTCGCTGTTCCATAAGATGAATTTTTATCTGTTTTTTAAATCTGATTCTACTGCTTGCATCAGTTACCGTATGTGGAATAGAGTTCCATATAGCCATTGCTCTATGTAGTACCGTGCGCCTCCCATAGTCTGTTCTGGACTTGGGGATTGTGAAGAGACCTCTGCTGGCATGTCTTGTGGGGTATGCATGGGTGTCCGAGCTGTGTGCTAGTTTCAACGGACACTTCGGTGCATTCAGCTTGTCAACACTTCTTACAAAAACAAGTAGTGTGAAGTCAATCTCTCCTCCAATTTGAGCCATGAGAGATTTACATGCACATTATTAATGTTAGCTCTCTGTGTACATTTAAGGGCCAGCCATGCTGCCCTGTTCTGAGCCAATTGTAATTTTCAGAGGTCCCTCTTTGTGGCACCTGACCACACGACTGAACAGTAGTCCAGGTGTGACAAAACTATGGCCTGTAGGACCTGCCTTGTTGATAGTGTTGTTAAAAAGGCAGCGCAGCGCTTTATTATGGACAGGCTTATCCCCATCTTAGCAACTATTGTATCAACATGTTTTGAGCCAGTTTACAATCCACGGTTACTCCAAGCAGTTTAGTCACCTCAACTTGCTCAATTTCCACATTATTTATTACAAGATTTAGTTGAGGGTTAAGGTTTAGTGAATGATTTGTCCCAAATACAATGCTTTTAGTTTTTGAAATATTTAAGACTAACTTATTCCTTGCCACCCATTCTGAAACTAACTGCAGCTCTTTGTTAAGTGTTGCAATGATTTCACTCGCTGTAGTAGCTGACGTGTATAGTGGACATAGACACACTGGCTTTACTCAAAGCCAGTGGCATTTCATTAGTAAAGATTTTAAAAAGTAAGTGGCCTAGACAGCTGCCCTGGGGAATTCCTGATTCTACCTGGATTATGTTGGAGATGCTTCCACTAAAGAACACCCTCTGTGTTCTGTGAGACAGGTAACTCTTTATCCACAATATAGCAGGGGGGTGTAAAGCCATAACACATACATTGTTCCATCAGCAGACTATGATCTATAATGTCAAAAGCCGCACTGAAGTCTAACAAAACAGCCCCCACAATCTTTTTATCATCAATTTCTCTCAGCAAATCAACAGTCATTTGTGTAAGTGCCGTGCTTGTTGAATGTCCTTCCTTATAAGCGTGTTGATAGTCTGTTGTTAATTTGTTTACAGTAAAATAGCATTGCCTACATGGTAGAATATTAATGTTATTCCCTCCCATACAGATGTAGAATCTTAATTTGATCACTCTTTTGTTGCTGATAATTTCCCTGCACAGCAGTAGTGTAATTTCCACTTTAATATTTCATACTTGATTTGCCCTAACGAAAAATGTATCAGCCCCTACAAAATAATTCCATTAATTATAATCCATATTATAATTCACATTTCCTGTTGCTGTTGGATTATTTTCCTGCTGTAGCAAACTGGCTCAAATTAAGATCCTAGATCTGTATATGTCAATGTCTTGTGTACGAGCTCATTGCAGAAACCTTTATTTACAGTACAGGGATAACTAAGAATAACATTGTTTCTTGTTGACAGGTATTTAGTGACATGAAATTATGTGCTAAAAAAAATAACTGGTGACCGAATTTTTTATTCTTCAAAGATTAATCTTTTAATGAACAGACCCATGTTTCTGCTTCCTGTTTTGATCCTGGTTATAACCTCAAGTAGTAGTACAGGCTAAAACTATCCTGCCAGGGCCCAGGGTTGGATATATAGACCACAGCAGAGCACCAGGATCGGATACAGTATAATGTCTGCGTCCCAAATGGCACCTTATTCCCTACAAAGTGCACTACTTTTGAACAGGGCCCACAATGCATAGGGTCCCATTTTGGGACATTGGCCTTATAGCCCAGCGAAACACCAGGGTTGAATATTTAGAGCACAGTGGAGCACCAGGGTTGGATATTTAGAGCACAGGGGAGCACCAGGGTTGGATATTTAGAGCACAGGGGAGCACCAGGGTTGGATATTTAGAACACACACGAAGGAGGGAGGAGGGGGGAGGTAGAGGAACGCTCTGCAAAGACTTCATGTGGCTCCACTATCAAGAATTGAAAGGATATTTCAGACTATTGTGTTGAAAACATTTAGGAAGAATTTTAACGGTCTCTCTTCTGAAAACAGCAGGCCATTGTAAGGTTCCTCTCTCCAGAGTAACAGTTGTTTTTGTGCAGGTAACTCTGATTGTGATTATGACTTTCTCAGATGGAAAAGTTTTCCAAAGAAAACCGTATTCATCTTCTCCCCCCCTGTTCTCTCTCTCTCTCTCTCTCTCTCTCTCTCTCTCTCTCTCTCTCTCTCTCTCTCTCTCTCTCTCTCTCTCTCTCTCTCTCTCTCTCTCTCTCTCTCTCTCTCTCTCTCTCTCTCTCCCCTCCCCCCCTCTCTCTCTTACTCTTTCTCTCTCTCCCCCTCCCTATATCTCTCTCTCTCCCCTCCCTCTCTCTCTCTCCCTCTCTCTCCTCTTTCTCTCTCCCTCTCAGTCAGCCCAGCCTGGATAGTGCAATTGCCAGTTATTTCCATTATGAATCTGGAGATTCTTTCATAACTATTTTGGGCAGGGCTCAAATCTACTGTCTTAAAACCCAGCTTTTCCATCTCTCATCTGGCAGTGGAAAGACTCACTCAGCCTTCAACTCTCTATGCATGGGGAACTGATGCATGGAGTCAATAGATTATTACTGATCCTTTTTAATACGGATGAAAGATGTAACAGAAATCTAAACATATGCTCATACTTACACCAAAATGTCATAGTTTTACATACATATAACCATGCTACAGTTTGGACTTATGTCTTATCTGACTGGCACTATCAGTTCACTTTTTTTCTCCAAGTTTTCATGTTTCCTACACATTTCATACCAAAACTGAATTGAGACTAGTCATCATCATCTGACCTAAAACCAACGCAGAGTGATTCCATTTGGATTGCTCTCTTTCTTTACTTCACATCTTCCATTCTCTCTTTTCCATTCCCTATTCCTTTCCTTTCCATTCCATTTTCCATTCCGTTCCCTATTCCGTTCCGTTCCCTATTCCTTTCCATTCCCTATTCCTTTCCATTCCCTATTCCTTTCCATTCCCTATTCCTTTCCATTCCCTTTTCCTTTCCATTCCCTAGTCCTTTCCATTCCCTATTCCTTTCCATTCCCTATTCCTTTCCATTCCTTATTCCTTTCCATTCCCTATTCCTTTCCATTCCCTATTCCTTTTGTTATGTGAATTATTTAACAAACTATTTTAGTGTCTCTGTGCGTCTCCCAAAAGGTTGTAAGTCTTTTGGGATTTAAGTAACGCCCAGAGTCCCGGTCTGCATGGTCAGAGATATTTATTCATTGAGAATTCTGCCATCACAATTTCAGAGTCCATCTTTTATACTCATACGTCATACAAAAAGAAATCCCTTCCCTCTGTAGGCGGGCTGTAGTTTTCCACTCTAAAACTGCTCTACTGACCTTCAGTTCACACACACACACATATACACACATGCATACACACATACATACACACACACACACACATATCCTACTCCCTGCTTTACTCAGTTATTGCCGTTCTCACAATATTCTGCACCATGTTTTCATAACAGTTTCTCCCCTCCCTAAATTGGGAGGCCTCTTTATCTTAGTTTCTCAGTTGTCTTTGTTGTCTGGCCTGACTCTTACTCACATTGCTAAATAGTGGCTCAATGCCATAGCCTTTACTGGTCCTACACTCACACATTATACACAGTTTCAGGGTGTAATAATTAGTCATTAATAATTAATCTATCAATTCCACCCTTTGACTAAATATTACACACATACAAAATATATGTTTTTATAGAAATGAATCACACTCATTGAAGTATATAAGTTGGTTTGCATATTAAAACATTACAGGTTCATCAGGGTTACCCCATGATTAAAAGCATAACGTTACTTTTTAGCAATGGTAACTAGTACATCATACTTAAAACGAGACTTTAATACACAAAAGATCATTACAATAACTTTTAAACTAGAGATTTATAGTTCTAGGAAAACATCCAGTCTCAAATTATCTGGATCGTCGTCGTCCTCCACCAAGCCTGGTAGGTCATATCCTTCAGTCGGAGTCCGGGATTGGGCCGTATCTCACCATCTGTTGGGAAACCGCCTTGCTCACCAACCCTCAGACACAGGGAATAAGACAACATCCACAAAGAACAAGTATACCCATAGAAGCTATAACTTCACCCAGAATAGTTACAACAATAGTTTTCCATTTACCAAATATGTTATCAAACTAACCGTTTAGGGAGCTATCAATACCAGAGTTCTCAGCCAGTTCGTTCGCCAGCGTGGTGAGTCCCTGAAGCGCTTTGGTCACGGACCCGTCCGGTGCTGTATTGTTTGGGGATGAAAGTACAGCACATAGATCCAAACAGAACACAAACCCCGTCCCGCTCAGCCAAAAGCATATCTAAAGCTATTCTATTCTGCCATGTCATTAAGCTAGTTGCCGCTGTCTGCTCAGCTAATCCCTTTATTGCATCACAAGTGTGGTTTATAAATCTTTGCTGGTTATAGTAAACATAATTCATCCAATCTACGTTTTTATTAATTGTTGACCACCAGAAAATACTTGATTCAAACCTAGCTGCGATCTGATTCCTAGCTTTGAATTGTTCTGGAACCCCTCGAGGTACTCCTATCCCATCAATATATATATCCTTTCATCAAAGGATCCCGGGAGGAGGTTCTACTTTCTACGTGACAACTCACCAGTCTCTGACACGTTTGATTGTTTGCGTATGTAGGTGAGTTCACAATCAGTTATCACCACACAACCATCAGATGTCAGCACGGGCCTGGTTTTGGTTCCTAAAATCCTCTGGCTGCAACAAAGAGGAGAGATTAGTCATGGTCTCTTTTAGTTGTGATATTCTCTGTGTGGGAGCAGGAGCTAAGATGCCTTGCCCTGTATCCTATCTTATTAGTCATAGAAAAACAATAAGACTCCCCTGTGACTTCAAACGGAGGCAACCCAGGTCGGGATGACTTTGTTTTTCGGGGGATACAGATAGTGCAAGTTACTACAAGACTCTTTCACCACATTCCCAGGTAGCTTGCATGGAACCTGACAGAGAGTTAAAGCCTGTCAAGGGGAATGGAGTAGTTGTTAACCTTGGTTTGGCTGTCCTACAGGCATAACAGTCCTCTTTAGACCGTATACTGAATCCATTCCAACCACAGGTTAAAATCTATTTACTCCGTCTCCATCTGTACTACTTCCTTCAGGTCTATAGTTTGCACTGTCTCACTACCTCCCTCAGAGAGGTTTACTCTATAGGGTGCCCCAGTTGAAGAAGATATCTCACTTGTCAGGTCTGTAATCTGTTTTAGCATAATTCAGACTTTCAGACAGTACCTACCCTCATATGGGTCGCACTGCCATTTCTGATAATTCCCTACTTTCACAATACTACACCTGTCCCTAAACTGTGTATGGAGATTGACATATCCCCCAACGCTTGGTATAAGCAACTACATAGTCCCAGGATGTACATGGTGACATACATATGGTGATGTCCTTCCCTAAAGTCCCTAGTATTTCCCCTTTCCCTACTTCTAGCTGTCTCCTATGCCTTTTCAACTTGTGTTAGGTTAACTACCACTTCTGGCTGAAACAGGAGGGTCCGTGTGTGTTAGGAATATGGCCCCCACAATCAGACAGCTACCTACCGTCGGGAGACCTGTGAATCCCCACCCTCGCCCTGAGAACATGTCAGATGCCAGAGGCCAACCCATTGCTTTACCTTCAATCGAACTCACACAGGGATGATCAGACAGGGTAAGGGAATCTTCGTTAAGGAGCCAACCCCCAAGCCCTAGTGGTGATCGGATCTTTCTCCTAACTCTGTGTTTGTTCGTCAGGTGTAGCTGGTTTTACCTTTTTACAGTGTGTGACATGCACCCAGATGGATCTCTCATCTATTCTGCTGGCAAAGGCAGTAATTGGTAGGGCCCTTCCCGCCAGGCCTGCTTCAGTCTCCTGGTTAGATAGAGTGGGTCACCTTCTCCTTTAATTCACCTGTGGGGGCACAAAACCTCTGACATACAGGTGTGGTTAATAAACGACCTTCTCACGTGTTCTGCTAGGGTGCTCTCTAGTTCTATGTCTGCCTGTCTGGTCCTGCCAACTGTGGCATTCTGTAAGGTCTTCCAAACACTTTCTCAAAGGGGGATAACCCATCTTTATCTGGGGTTACTCTAAATTTCTTCCCTTCACTCCGTGATAACTCTATAAAATCCATTTCCAATTGCTGGAAAGGGTACTTAGCCGGAGGATACACACCCTGAGGTGCCCTTTGTCTGCCCTGGTGATTATTTTGAGCACAGATAACACATCTTTTTTTATTTTTTATAATTAGTAATCCCATGTGCAACAAAGTGTTGTCTAATCTGTTCTACCATCCATCCCTCCTTTTGACACATGTCACTGCCCATGTGTCAATATTATCACCTACCTAACAATCACTTAGGTAATATTGGTAATTTATCATCCAATTGCCATCCCTTATTTTTATTTATTGGTAAAATAAACTATCTTAAAGTCCTCCTCTCATGCCTTTAGAATTGACCAGTGTGGATGATTAATTAACACCAGAAAGCTAAAACAGAGTTCAGAGGCAATTGAAATACCATCCCATAAAATACCAAACATTACCATTATTCTAAATATTTAATAAATGTTACTTATCCCAAGTGTTCATTAATCCTCATGACATTCATTCTCATAAGAAATCATATATACCCCAAACTCAGCCAAAACCTAAAAAACTCCATAAAATTCACTGTGTGCTCCTCTAAGACCTATCACCCTTGACCTGCTGAAAACCCCCCAAAATTGAAACAACAAGGCTTTATAAACATCATACTAGGTGTGTTGTTTTTTATTTGAAAACCCCAATTAAAAAACAACAACCAAACAGCCAGGTCATGAGGACTCCTGATTTCTCTCTTCCCCTTCTGCCTACAGTTTCTTAACTGGTGCCCTTTCCTTGCACAGTAACTACACAGTTCCTCACATTCTCTAGCAAAATGTCCCGTTTTGTCACAATTGTAACACTTCCACTCACTCCTGTCTCCACTATTACCATTTCCTTCTTGTCTGTCTTTGCTACCGTAACCTCTCTTCTCTCCTAGGTATTGACTAATAGTCTCACTGTCTCTAATTCAACACAAAACCCCATTATCCAATGTACTCCCAGCAGAACTGAAAAAAAAAAAAACAGACTGTGATTTCCAGGACACTGCACCTTTGTTTCTGGCCTCACTATCTCTCTGGGAATTGGCCCTCCCTCAAGGTCCCTCCCAATCTGCTCTTGGTAAACTGCAAACCTTGTATTGCTTCTGGTTACATAGGGTATTGCTTCTGATATGGCCTATGATTAGATTTGGGTATCACCTGTACTGGAATTACCCCTTTTATTAATCCTACGTCTGCTGGACCCCGGGACCACAAATGCTCTGGAACTTCTTTTAAGTCTGACTCCTGTTGTTCTGTCAACAGGTATTCCTCTCCTCAGTATCTGCTATTCTCATCTAAATGTACTATCTGTGGATGGGCTGTGTTGATCGCCACTCACAATATTGACCCAATCAGTGATCCTCTTACCCTTGGATACCCACTGGCCCATGTCTTTCCAGTCCTCTGCTGGCTCCTTTGCTAGGGACACATGTGGGCTCCATATTTCCCTGAACAGTCTCTGACTTTGGGGCCCTAGTTCCACCTCCACTACTGCGTGGGTGTTGTCATAGTGAAACCATTTCAAGGCTATAGTCCTTTCTGTGGTTTTAAATAATGCTTTCTCATAGATTGCATCTGGACCTGGGTGTTTGTTATACCAGAGAGTACAGTGTAGGTCATCGGGGGACATTTTAGTGGGGCCTGGTACTACATCATCAGCAAGTTCCATCAAGGTTCGGGGAATATCAGTTATTCCCACCCTAAACAAATCTTGCCTATCCCAATAACATGGCTCCCCTTCCCCACAGACCACCATATTGTCTCTGACTATGTGTACTTTCATTCCCCTCTCAGCGGAAATGACAACCACATTCAATTTAGTCATTACATCACGTCCTAGTAAATTTACCCGACACAGCTTAGATATCAGGATGGGTATGGTTGCCTCTCATCCTGATTGGTCATGTTTTAGGGTTATTGGGGCTGATAACCTTTCAATAAATTGATGACCAGAGGCAGATCGCACTATGATTTTCTCCCCATCAATCCTGACTCCATCTGGCTTGTCTGTTGCACAGGTTGCTGTCCTGCAGGCTCCCGTATCACAAAGGAATTTAATTTTCATACCCATTACTGTCAATGTCAAATAAGGTTTCTGTTCCTGTTGAAGTGCTAAGTCAATAGTAGCCAATTCAAACACCTCACAATTTGGATCAAAGGGTTCCTTAGTCTTCCCCCCACTAGAGTCTACTATTTCTTCCTCAAGGACTAGTCATGCCTTATCTTCCTCTTCCTCATGCTCAAAGCTGGGGGATGGACTTCTCTCTCCCTCTCTTCTCTCTTTTCTCTCTTTTCTCTCCTGTCTGACTTTCTCTGCCCTTGTCTGGTACTCCTCTACATCTGGCTCTTCCTCACCTTCATCTTCCCTTCCTCCTCCAGCCCCTTCTTCCTCATAGGGAGGTGGGGCCGGTTGGGGGCAACATTATTCCCCTGCACTCTCCTTCTCCTCCCTACGTATTCATCATCTGGATTTTCTCTCCATGCCTGGTCTGCCAAGTTTGGATATAACCTTTCTGCCCTCTGCTCTGGGGGAGGCACGGAGACCTCAACCTTCACTTCTCTTTCCCTCTCACTCACTTCTCTTTTCTTCCTGCCTTATCTCCTCTTTCTCCTAAGTTTCTAGTTCTACCCGCCATCTCTCCCAGAGTGGCAATTAGTTACTCTGCATCTTCCTCTTCTTTCTTGGCTCTGTCCTGTCTGTTATTCTGCTCATGATGGATTGCATGTCTCTCTGAGGCTATTACACAATTCAGTTATTTTCCCAACATACTCTCCGTAATCGGCCCATGGCAAAAGTGTCCTCTGGGCATCCCCTGAAACCCACTGCCCTCTAACGGCAGCCCAAACCTTACTATTCCTGTTTCGGGGTGGGTCATTCCTTCTACCGCTCTGGCCACGTCCTCTGTGTTCATGGCCTGTCTGCTAAATGGCATATTATTATTATTACTGTATACATCTAAGGTTGCTGGGGCCCCTTTCATTCCCCGCCAATAGATTAGGTAAGGCTATCAGTGGGTACTGGCCCCCTCCTACTCTCTCTCTCTCTCACTGCTTATTTCTCCTTTACACAACTTATGTATCTGTTTAAGCATGGATTCGAGTTTATCTGCGTCTAGACGTCCCTCAAAACCATACCTCTCCCTCCACCTGGTTACATAATGGACATTTCTTCTATCCCTGGATTCCATTTTAATTACATCAAGTATTTCTCGTCCCCAGTAAATTCTGGGACCTCTTGTGAGGATTTGCCCCCCCCATGGTTGGTACTGTTAAAAATCCCTTAGCCACCTCTTCTATATAACAAGTCAATTTAACAAGTAATTCAAAATAGCTTCACACAACAACACCTTGAATCACCCCTTCCTGTATATGTAATCTTGACTAGTCCCCCAGAATTATCTCATACTTTTACAGAGGGATTGATCCCCACAATGTAATCTTGATAATTCCTGACAGTCTCATACAACAGGAATGGGTTCTCCCTCCTCTATACAACCACGTGGAATTATTCATGTGACTTTTGAGCAAACATTAGGTCTCACACGTATACAACCTTACATGATTATTGGTGTTGTATCGGTAACCTGGAGTTTATAAGGCTCCAGAACGGATAGAGTTACAGCAAAATCTACAGTTGTTTGTGACTTTTGACTTAACTAATATTCTATTTCTCACACATGCTATTTTAATTCCTTCTGGTGTAATTTTTGTATTTGTTTAACCCGGATTATTTGTTGACTGCTCAATAATCTCTTACAGGTTACATCCCATAGGTGTACTTTTAATAGTTCCTTCTATTTCAACACCGGGTAGTTTCTTTTGGTAATGGCCTATTACCGTGAATCATTACGGACCCACCACCAGGTTGACTAGTCCCCCAGAATTATCTCATACTTTACGGAGGAGTCTATCCTCACAATGTAATCTTGATAATTCCTGACAGTCAACCCCACATTTCACTTAAAATGGCTACGCATTGATCAATTTGCTACTTTTCAATATTTTAGCAAGTCCTCAAATCAATTTCACCAAGTTAATGAATAAAGACTACTGACCTTATCCTTGCAGCCGAGATTCAATGTAGGTTTGGATTCCGTCACCGTCTCTGTCATTAATCAGGTGTCCTCTGGCCTGTTTTAACCCTTAATGTCAAAGGGCAGGACTTTCTATTTACGAATGTATCATTCGCCCGTCGACGGTTTTCAGAGTTACCTGGAATGACAGAAACAGGGTATTGGAGTCCGGCTCAGAAGGACCAAGCTGTTATGTGAATTATTTAACAAACTATTTTAGTGTCTCTGTGCGTCTCCCAAAAGGTTGTAAGTCTTTTGGGATTTAAGTAACGCCCAGAGTCCCGGTCTGCATGGTCAGAGATATTTATTCATTGAGAATTCTGCCATCACAATTTCAGAGTCCATCTTTTATACTCATACGTCATACAAAAAGAAATCCCTTCCCTCCGTAGGCGGGCTGTAGTTTTCCACTCTAAAACTGCTCTACTGACCTTCAGTTCACACACACACACATATACACACATGCATACACACATACATACACACACACACACACATATCCTACTCCCTGCTTTACTCAGTTATTGCCGTTCTCACAATATTCTGCACCATGTTTTCATAACAGTTTCTCCCCTCCCTAAATTGGGAGGCCTCTTTATCTTAGTTTCTCAGTTGTCTTTGTTGTCTGGCCTGACTCTTACTCACATTGCTAAATAGTGGCTCAATGCCATAGCCTTTACTGGTCCTACACTCACACATTATACACAGTTTCAGGGTGTAATAATTAGTCATTAATAATTAATCTATCACCTTTCCATTCCCTTTTCCTTTCCATTCCCAATTCCTTTCCATTCCCTATTCCTTTCCATTCCCTATTCCTTTCTATTTCTTTCCATTCCCATTCCTTTCCATTCCCTATTCCTTTCTATTCCCTATTCCTTTATATTCCTTTCCATTCCATATTCCTTTCCATTCCCTATTCCTTTCCATTCCCTATTCCTTTCCATTCCGTATTCCTTTCGATTCCATATTCCTTTCGATTCCATATTCCTTTCTATTCCGTTCCATTCCGTATTCCTTTCCATTCCCTATTCCTTTCCATTCCATATTACTTTCTATTCCTTTCCATTCCCTTTTCCTTTCCATTCCCTATTCCTTTCCATTCCCCATTCCTTTCTATTCCCTATTCCTTTCTATTCCTTTCCATTCCCTAGTCCTTTCCATTCCCTATTCCTTTCCATTCCATATTATTTTATATTCCTTTCCATTCCCTTTTCCTTTCCATTCCCTATTCCTTTCCATTCCCTATTCCTTTCTATTCCTTTCCATTCCCTATTCCTTTCCATTCCCTATTCCTTTCCATTCCCGATTCCTTTAAATACCCTATTCCTTTCTATTTCTTTCCATTCCCTTTTCCTTTCCATTCTGCTATTCCTTTCCATTCCCTATTACTTTCCATTCCCTTTTCCTTACCATTCCATATTCCTTACCATTCCATATTCCTTACCATTCCATATTCCTTACCATTCCATATTCATTTCCATTCCCTATTCCTTTCCATTCCCTATTCTTTTCTATTCCCTATTCCGTTCCATTCTTTCAATTTCCTATTCCTTTCTATTCCTTTCCATTCCCTAGTCCTTTCCATTCCCTATTCCATTCCATTCCATTTTCCTTTCTATTCCGTTCCATTCCGTATTCCTTTCCATTCCCTATTCCTTTCTATTCCATATTCCTTTCTATTCCTTTCCATTCCCTATTCCTTTCCATTCCCTATTCCTTTCCATTCCATATTCCTTTCTATTCCTTTTTTCATTCCCTTTTCCTTTCCATTCCCTATTCCTTTCCATTCCCTATTCCTTTCTATTCCCTATTCCTTTCTATTCCTTTCCATTCCCTAGTCCTTTCCATTCCCTATTCCTTTCCATTCCATATTCCTTTCTATTCCTTTCCATTCCCTTTTCCTTTCCATTCCCTATTCCTTTCCATTCCCTATTCCTTTCTATTCCTTTCCATTCCCTATTCCTTGCCATTCCCTATTCCTTTCCATTCCCTATTCCTTTCTATTCCTTTCCATTCCCTATTCCTTGCCATTCCCTATTCCTTTCCATTCCCTATTCCTTTCTGTTTCTTTCCATTCCCATTCCTTTCCATTCCCTATTCCTTTCCATTCCCTATTCCTTTCCATTCCCTATTCCTTTCCATTCCCTATTCCTTTCCATTCCCTTTTCCTTTCCATTCCCAATTCCTTTCCATTCCCTTTTCCTTTCCATTCCCAATTCCTTTCCATTCCCTATTCCTTTCCATTCCCTAGTCCTTTCTATTTCTTTCCATTCCCATTCCTACCTACCTACCTTGGACGACGCTGGACCAATTGTGCGCCGCCCATGGGTCTCCCGGTCGCGGCCGGCTGCGACAGAGCCTGGATTCGAACCAGGATCTCTAGTGGCACAGCTAGCCCTGCGATGCAGTGCCTTATAATAATAATAATATGCCATTTAGCAGACGCTTTTATCCAAAGTGACTTACAGTCATGCGTGCATACATTTTTGTGTATGGGTGGTCCCGGGGATCGAACCCACTACCTTGGCGTTACAAGCGCCGTGCTCTACCAGCTGAACTACAGAGGACCACTGACCACTGCGCCACTCGGGAGACCCGTGGGCGGCAGTGGGTATTATATTTAGAGTTAAATCAAATCAATTATATTTGTCACATGCGCTGAATATAACAGGTGTAAACCTGACCGTGACTAAGGAGCTCTTAACCAACAATGTAAGAAAAATGTGCTAGATTTTACATTTTTAGTCATTTAGCAGACGCTCTTATCCAGAGCGACTTACAGTTAGTGAGTGCATACATTATAATTTTTTTTATGTTTCATACTGGCTCCCCGTGGGAATCGAACCCACAACCCTGGCGTTGCAAACGCCATGCTCTACCAACTGAGCTACATCCCTGTTGGCCATTCCCTCCCATACCCTGGACGACGCTGGGCCAATTGTGCGCCGCCCCATGGGTCTCCCGGTCGCGGCCGGCTACGACAGAGCCTGGATTCGAATGAACTAAAGGAAAAATAGTAACACAATAAAATAACAATAACAAGGCTATATACAAGGGGTACCAGTACCAAGTCAACGTGCAGGGTTACAGGTTAGTCGAGGTAATTGAGGTAGTATGTACATGTAAGTAGTGGTAAAGTGACTACGCATAGATAATAAAAAAAGAGTAGCAGCAGCATATGTGAGGAGAGTGAAGGAATGTGAATGTGTGTGTGTGTGTCTGTGGCGTCAATATGCATGTGTTTTTTGTGTGTGTGTTGGAGTGTTGTGAGTGTGTGGAGTCCAGTGAGTGTACATCGAGCATGTGCAATAAAGAGTCAGTGTAAAAAAATTGAATAAAGGGAGGTGTTTAGTCCCAAGAACCTTAGCATATTGAATAGCTTGGAGGGCACCATGGTGTTAAACACTGAGCTGTAGTCAATTAACAGAATTCTCACATAGGTGTTCCTTTTATCCAGGTGGGAAAGGGCAGTGTGGAGTGCAATAGAGATTGTGTCATCTGTGGATCTGTTGGGGCGGTATGCAAATTGGTTCCAGGGTTTCTGGGATGATGGTGTTGATGTGAGTCATGACCAGCCTTTCAATGCATTTCATGGCTACAGTTAGTGATCTAAGTAATGTGTTTTGAGTTTCCACTTCCTCAGGTGTTGAACCCCAAATTAAATTATCCTATGATATTAGTTAGTGCACATAAAGATGTATGTAATTCATCTCTAATAAAAAATAAATAAAAAAAATAGGAAATTCTGGAGTCCCATTTTGACAGTAAAATATAGCAACGACACTGAGTATACAAAACATTATGAACACCTGCTCTTTCCATGACATAGACTGACCAGGTAAATCCAGGTGAAAGTTGTGATCCCTAATTGATATAACTTATTAAATCCACTTCAATCAGTATAGATGAAGGGGGAGGAGGTTAAAGAAGGATTTTTAAGCCTTGAGACAATTGAGACATGGATTGTGTATGTGTGCCATTCAGAGGGGGAACGGGCAAGACAAAATATTTAAGTGCCTTTGAACGGGGTATTGTAGTAGGTGCCAGCCGCACCGGTTTGTGCGAAAAAAAATTAATTAAATAAATAAATAAATGCAACACTGCTGGGTTTTTCACGCTCAACAGTTTACAGTGTGTCTCCAGAATGGTCCACCCATAGCTGGGGAAGTAGGGGTGATGAGGCTGCTGCAGCACCCAATGAAAAACATTTAAAATAATAATAATGTTAATTAAAAAATAAATAAATAGTGCACTGGGCCTTTAATAGTCCTGTATTGACACAACTGTGGGAAGCATTGGAGTCAACACGGGCCAGCATCCCTGTGGAACACTTGACACACACACACACACACACACACACACTCCTGTGAGAGTGGTATTTAGTGTTGGTCTGTGCCAAACGGTTGAGGGCTGTATGACAGTGCTACTCCAAGCACAAGGACTCTCCAGAGAGACAGACTTGTATTACCATACTTATCACCATGTAATTGTCTTTCACACCTCATTTACCCTCAGGTCTCAGGCCATTACAACAGAAGTGACGGGGCGTAACCCAAAACAAACAAATCAAGAGACAACAGAGCAGACAGCTAGCATCACTCCATAATCTTTGATTCGTTGAGCTAAATAATAGAGCTAAATCCCTAGTGAAGGCCCTACTGGTGGCTGGTGCCCAGAACACTGTGAGAGTGTCTCTCTCTCTGCTCCAGCTCTCTCTGACTTCCTGTCTGGCCCAGAACACTGTGAGAGTGTCTCTCTCGCTCTGCTCCAGCTCTCTCTGACTTTATGTCTGGCCCAGAACACTGTGAGTGTCTCTCTCTCTCTGCTCCAGCTCTCTCTGACTTCCTGTCTGGCCCAGAACACTGTGAGAGTGTCTCTCTCTCTCTGCTCCAGCTCTCTCTGACTTCCTGTCTGGCCCATCAGAAGGATTCTACGACAACACAACCTCCAAGAGGACTGGATGGCCCATCAGAATGATTTTACTACAACACAACCTCCAAGAGGTCTGGATGGCCCATTAGAAGGATTATATTACAACACAACCTCCAAAAGGACTGGCTGGCCCATCAGAAGGATTCTACTACAACACAACCTCCAAGAGGACTGGATGGCCCATCAGAATGATTTTACTACAACACAACCTCCAAGAGATCTGGATGGCCCATTAGAAGGATTATATTACAACACAACCTCCAAAAGGACTGGCTGGCCCATCAGAAGGATTCTACTACAACACAACCTCCAAGAGGACTGGATGGCCCATCAGAAGGATTCTATTACAACACAACCTCCAAGAGGGCTGGATGGCCCATCAGAAGGATTCTACTACAACACAACCTCCAAGAAGACTGGATGGCCCATCAGAAGGATTCTACTACAACACAACCTCCAAGAGGGTGGAGAGCTGGTGGCCAGGGTAGTGGCGTAGCAAAATGCTTGTTGAAATTCTCGATTATTGTAGATTTATCGGTGGTGATAGTGTTTCCTAGCCTCAGTGCAGTGGGCAGCTGGGAGGAGGTGCTCTTATTCTCCATGGACTTTACAGTGTCCCAAAACTTTCTGGAGTTAGTGCTACAGGATGCACATTTCTGTTTGAAAAAGCTAGCCTTTGCTTTCCTAACTGCTTGTGTATATTGGTTCCTAACTTCCCTGAAAAGTTGCATATCGCGGGGGCTATTTGATGCTAATGCAGTACGCCACAGGATGTTTTTCTGCTGGTAAAGGGCAGTCAAGTCTGAGGAGAACCAGGGGCTATATCTGTTCTTAGTTCTGAATTTGTTGAATGGGGCATGCTTATTTAAGATTGAGAGGAAAGCACTTTTAAAGAGCAACCAGGCATCCTCTACTGATGGAATGAGATCGATATCCATCCAGGATACCTGGGCCAGGTCAGTTAGGTAGGCCTGCTTGCTAATGTGTTTTAGGGAGCGTTTGACAGTGATGAGGGGTGGTCGTTTGACCGTGGACCCGTTACGGACGGCAGGCAATAAGGCAGTGATCGCTGAGATCCTGGTTGAAGACAGCGGAGGTGTATTTAGAGGGTAAGTTAGTCAGGATGATATCTATGAGGGTGCCCATGTTTACGGAATTAGGGTTGTACCTGGTAGGTTCCTTGATAATTTGTGTGAGATTGAGGGCATCTAGTTTGGATTGTAGGATGGCCGGGGTGTTAAGCATATCCCAGTTTAGGTCACCAAGCAGTACGAACTCTGAGGATAGATGGGGGGGCAATCAATTCACATATGGTGTCCAGGGCACAGCTTGGGGCTGAGGGGGGTCTGTAGCAAGCCGCAATAGTGAGAGACTTATTTCTGGAAAGGTGGATTTTTAGAAGTAGGAGCTCAAACTGTTTGGGCACAGACCTGGATAGTATGATAGAGCTCTGCAGGCTATCTCTACAGTTGATTGCAACTCCACCCCCTTCGGCAGCTCTATCTAGACGGAAAATGTTGTAGTTGGGGATGGACATTTCAGAATTTTTGGTGGCCTTCCTAAGCCAGGATTCAGACACTGCTAGAACATCAGGGTTGGCGGAGTGTGCTAACGCAGTGAATAACTCAAATTTAGGAAGGAGGCTTCTGATGTTAACGTGCAGAAAACCAAGGCTTTTACGGTTACAGAAGTCAACAAATGATAGCTCCTGGGGAGTAGGAGTGATACTGGGGGCTGCAGGGCCTGGGTTAGCCTCTACATCACCAGAGGAACAGAGGAGGACTAGAATAAGGATACGGCTAAAGGCTTTAAGAACTGGTCTTCTAGTGCGTTGGGTACAGAGAATAAAGGGGGCAGATTTCCGGGCGTTGTAGAATAGATTCAGGGCATTATGTACAGACAAGGATATGGAAGGATATGAGTACAGTGGAGGTAAAACTAAGCGTTGGGTAACAATGAAAGAGATAGCATCACTGGAGGCACCGATTGAGCCGGTCTCGGCGTGTATGGGGGGTGGAACAAAGGAGCTATTTGAGGCAGTTTGAGAGGGACTTGGAGTTCTACAGTGAAATTGTATAATACTAACTAACTGGAACAGCAATAGGCAAGGCATATTGACATGGGAGAGAGGCATAAAGCAATCACAGGTGTTATTAGAGAGAGCTAAGACAACAACTGGTAATGGCGATGAAAGTTTGGGCTGAGGCTAAACAGGACAGGGTACCGTGTAAAGGAACAGTCCAGCAGGCATCAGCTGTGCAGCTGAGTGATCATAAGGTCCAGTGAACAGCAATATGTGAGTCCGAGAGCAGTTCGAATTGGTGCTACAGCACAGCGAGCAGGAAGCACGGCTGTTGTTTTCATGTGCTAGCGGGCCGGGGCTAGCAGATGGATCTTCGTGGTCGTCGCAACGGGAAGCCTGTTCAAACCACAGACGATTACGTCGGCAGACCAGTCGTGATGGATCGGCGGGGCTCCGTGTCGACTCTAGGAGGTACCGTCTTGTTGACAGATAGGTAGATAGCCGGGAGATGTGCCTGACTCGAGGCTAGCTCAATGCTGATTAGCCAACAAATACATCCATTTGGTTGCAGCTAGTTGCGATGATCCGGTGTTAAAGGTCCAGTGATTTAGTGATTCCGGCAGAAAATCCGATATCTTCTGGGTCGATAACGCGCTGTGCAGACAGTGCAGACTGGCCGATAATAGTCCAGGCTAGAGCTGGCTGGTAGGTAGTGCAGGCCACGGACAATGGTGAAAAACCGCTAACGGTGGCTAATAGCAAGTAGCTAGTTAGCTGGCTACTCCCGTCGGGTAGACAAGAGGTAGATATGGGCCTGGCTCGAGGCTAGCTCAAGGCTAACTGGTGCTTGCTTCGGGGGCAGTGGTGATTTACAGCAACATCCATTCGGTTGCGGCTAGCTAGTTGCGATCCAGTGTTAAGGTCCAGTGATTCAGTTATTCCGGCAGAAAATCCAATGTTCTGGGTGAAAACCGCTAACGGTGGCTAATAGCAAGTAGCTAGTTAGCTAGTTAGCTGGCTAGCTAGTTTCAACTGGAGATTCTAGATAAAGGTGAATAAATAATAGAATCCGTTCCACATTGAGTGAGGCGGGTTGCAGGAAAGTATATTTAGTAGAAGGATGAAAAGTGTGATAGGGAAATATATACGTAAAATACAAAAAAATACAAAAAACTGTCTATTTACACGGACACACAACAGAGAACACGACCGCACTAGTCGCCAACTTGGATTTATTTACATGTTGGGATCAACAGAGAGGAGACAATAGGGTTGAACATGCAGGAAGGACCAGGCACAAGGGTGGAATAGGGGTGAACGTGTGGGAATTACCAGGCACAAGGGGTGGAATAGGGGCTGAGAGTTCATAATTTTTATGTGAAAGGTGCTCTGTGACCTGAATTCCTGGTGGTGATTTTACAGTGGTGAGTGAGTGCCATTCAGTGACTTTAGTTTCTAATTCCACTCCCATGCTATGTGGAGAGGTCTGGTAGATGTTGATGATAATGTACAGGGAGCTATGTGGAGAGGTCTGGTAGATGTTGATGATAATGTACAGGGAGCTATGTGGAGAGGTCTGGTAGATGTTGATGATAATGTACAGGGAGCTATATGGAGAGGTCTGGTAGATGTCAATGGTAATGTAAAGGGAGCTATGTGGAGAGGTCTGGTAGATGTTGATGATAATGTACAGGGAGCTATGTGGAGAGATCTGGTAGATGTCAATGATAATGTAAAGGGAGCTATGTGGAGAGGTCTGGTAGATGTTGATGATAATGTACAGGGAGCTATGTGGAGAGGTCTTGTAGATGTTGATGATAATGTACAGGGAGCTATATGGAGAGGTCCGGTAGATGTCAATGGTAATGTAAAGGGAGCTATGTGGAGAGGTCTGGTAGATGTTGATGATAATGTACAGGGAGTTATGTGGAGAGGTCTGGTAGATGTCAATGATAATGTAAAGGGAGCTATGTGGAGAGGTCTGGTAGATGTTGATGATAATGTACAGGGAGTTATGTGGAGAGGTCTGGTAGATGCTGATGATAATGTAAAGGGAGCTATGTGGAGAGGTCTGGTAGATGCTGATGATAATGTAAAGGGAGCTATGTGGAGAGGTCTGGTAGATGCTGATGATAATGTAAAGGGAGCTATGTGGAGAGGTATGGGAGATGCTGATGATAATGTAAAGGGAGCTATGTGGAGAGGTCTGGTAGATGCTGATGATAATGTAAAGGGAGCTATGTGGAGAGGTCTGGTAGATGCTGATGATAATGTAAAGGGAGCTATGTGGAGAGGTCTGGTAGATGCTGATGATAATGTAAAGGGAGCTATGTGGAGAGGTCTGGTAGATGCTGATGATAATGTAAAGGGAGCTATGTGGAGAGGTCTGGTAGATGCTGATGATAATGTAAAGGGAGCTATGTGGAGAGGTCTGGTAGATGCTGATGATAATGTACTGGGAGCTATGTGGAGAGGTCTGGTAGATGCTGATGATAATGTAAAGGGAGCTATGTGGAGAGGTCTGGTAGATGCTGATGATAATGTAAAGGGAGCTATGTGGAGAGGTCTGGGAGATGCTGATGATAATGTAAAGGGAGCTATGTGGAGAGGTCTGGTAGATGCTGATGATAATGTTCTGGGAGCTATGTGGAGAGGTCTGATAGATGCTGATGATAATGTAAAGGGAGCTATGTGGAGAGGTCTGGTAGATGCTGATGATAATGTAAAGGGAGCTATGTGGAGAGGTCTGGTAGATGCTGATGATAATGTACAGGGAGCTATGTGGAGAGGTCTGGTAGATGCTGATGGTAATGTAAGGGAGCTATGTGGAGAGGTCTGGTAGATGCTGATGATAATGTACAGGGAGCTATGTGGAGAGGTCTGGTAGATGCTGATGATAATGTACAGGGAGCTATGTGGAGAGGTCTGGTAGATGCTGATGATAATGTAAAGGGAGCTATGTGGAGAGGTCTGGTAGATGCTGATGATAATGTAAAATGAGCTATGTGGAGAGGTCTGGTAGATGCTGATGATAATGTAAAGGGAGCTATGTGGAGAGGTCTGGGAGATGCTGATGATAATGTAAAGGGAGCTATGTGGAGAGGTCTGGTAGATGCTGATGATAATGTACAGGGAGCTATGTGGAGAGGTCTGGTAGATGCTGATGATAATGTACAGGGAGCTATGTGGAGAGGTCTGGGAGATGCTGATGATAATGTAAAGGGAGCTATGTGGAGAGGTCTGGGAGATGCTGATGATAATGTACTGGGAGCTATGTGGAGAGGTCTGGTAGATGCTGATGATAATGTAAAGGGAGCTATGTGGAGAGTTCTGGGAGATGCTGATGGTAATGTACTGGGAGCTATGTGGAGAGGTCTGGTAGATGCTGATGATAATGTACTGGGAGCTATGTGGAGAGGTCTGGTAGATGCTGATGGTAATGTACTGGGAGCTATGTGGAGAGGTCTGGTAGATGCTGATGATAATGTACTGGGAGCTATGTGGAGAGGTCTGGTAGATGCTGATGGTAATGTACTGGGAGCTATGTGGAGAGGTCTGGTCAGAAGATCCAGACAGTAACAGCAGGGGAAGAGGTTTACCATGGCTGATGTAGCTGTAGCAGGTGTTATAGGTTGTGTCCCAAATGGCACCCTAGTTCCTATGGGCCCTGGTCAAATGTAATGCACTAAACAAGGCATAGGGTGCCATTTGGCTCTCACACTTAGAGCAGGCTGTAAATGCTCTATGGACAGTAACAGGGACACAGAGCACACACACACACACACACACACACACACACACACACACACACTATGTCCAGTTGTTGCTGCATCACTCATAACATAACATTACCTTACCACAGCTAAAATAGCTCACATCTTGGCCCTGATGGTTGTTTTCTGAAAGTGTCAAATGCTTCCCTGATGACACACATAAAGATGTTTACAAACAACTCATAAATATAACATAACACTGCCTTACCAAATCCCAAATAACTAAAATCTTATTATAAATGTGTTATAAATTATTATAATAAATATTATACATATGTTCCTGATGACCTTGTAGCTAAACATGTGTCCAAACGACCACATGAATGGAGAAGGCAGTAAATTATTAACAACATCATAAGCATACAGACATTTATCAAAGTATGACTTGATAACCACACACATGGCTTGATTTGATTGATCATTACTCCCAGCTCTTTATCATATGACAGGTCAATAGGCTGAGTTAAGTGTTTCCTTGTGTTGAAATTATATATACAGTAATGCCATAAAAGGGGTCAGTCATTGTGAGGGGGGCTGGGGGTATAGCGATAAGAGAGAGACAGCAGGAGAGTGTGTGTGTGTACGCAAGCGTGGTGTGTGTGTGTGTGTGTGTGTGTGTGTCCATGCGAGCGTGGTGTGTTTGTGTGTGTGCGCACGTGGATGCATGCGAGCGTGATGTATGTGAGTGTGTGTGTGGGTGTACACATGCGGGCACGTGAGCGAGGTGTGTGTGTGTGGGTTTAGCATGTGCATGCGTGCGAGCGTGGTGTGTGGTTTCCATCATGGTGTCCCCTTCATGACTATTATCACCACAGCCACAGACACGCACACACACAAACACACAAACACACTAACCTCCCAGTGTAACTACTCTTCGCTTAATGACTGGTAATATCCAAACAAATATTCTCTCTCTCTCTGTCGCATCCTACTTCCCAACCCATCAGATAATAACCTCAGTAAGATGATAGTCTCAATCGTTTCCTAGTTCCCAACCCGTCAGATGAAAGTCTCTGTCGTTTCCTAGTTCCCAATCCGTCAGATAATAGTCTCTATCGTTTCCTAGTTCCCACAACGCATCAGAGAATAGTCTCAGTCATTTCCTAGGTCCCACAACGTGTCAGATAATAGTCTCTATCGTTTCCTAGTTCCCACAACGCGTCAGAGAATAGTCTCAGTCGTTTCCTAGTTCCCAACCCGTCAGATGATAGTCTCTGTCGTTTCCTAGTTCCCAATCCGTCAGATAATAGTCTCTGTCGTTTCCTAGTTCCCAACCCGTCAGATGATAGTCTCAGTCGTTTCCTAGTTCCCAACCCGTCAGATGATAGTCTCTGTCGTTTCCTAGTTCCCAACCCGTCAGATAATAGTGTCTGTCGTTTCCTAGTTCCCAACCCGTCAGATAATAGTCTCTATCGTTTCCTAGTTCCCACAACGTGTCAGATAATAGTCTCTGTCGTTTCCTAGTTCCCAATCCATCAGATAATAGTCTCTGTCTTTTCCTAGATACCAACCCGTCAGATAATAGTCTCAGTCATTTCCTAGTTACCAACCCATTAGATAATAGTCTCTGTCGTTTCCTAGTTCCCACAACCCATTAGATAATAGTCACAGTCATTTCCTAGTTCCCAACCCGTCAGATAATAGTCACTGTCGTTTCCTAGTTCCCAACCCGTCAGATAATAGTCTCTGTCGTTTCCTAGTTCCCAAACCTTCAGATAATAGTTTCTGTCGTTTCCTAGTTCCCACAACCCATCAGATAATAGTCTCAGTCGTTTCCTAGTTCCCAAACCGTCATATGATAGTCTCGGTCGTTTCCTAGTTCCCAACCTGTTAGATGATAATCTCAGTCGTTTCCTAGTTCCCAACCCGTCAGATGAAAGTCTCTGTCGTTTCCTAGTTCCCAATCCGTCAGATAATAGTCTCTATCATTTCCTAGTTCCAACAACGCATCAGAGAATAGTCTCAGTCATTTCCTAGTTCCCACAACGTGTCAGATAATAGTCTCTATCGTTTCCTAGTTCCCACAACGCGTCAGAGAATAGTCTCAGTTGTTTCCTAGTTCCCAACCCGTCAGATGATAGTCTCTGTCGTTTCCTAGTTCCCAATCCATCAGATAATAGTCTCTGTCGTTTCCTAGTTCCCAACCCGTCAGATGATAGTCTCAGTCGTTTCCTAGTTCCCAACCCGTCAGATGATAGTCTCAGTCGTTTCCTAGTTCCCAACCCGTCAGATGATAGTCTCTGTCGTTTCCTAGTTCCCAACCCGTCAGATAATAGTCTCTGTCGTTTCCTAGTTCCCAACCCGTCAGATAATAGTCTCTATCGTTTCCTAGTTCCCACAACGCGTCAGATAATAGTCTCTGTCGTTTCCTAGTTCCCAATCCATCAGATAATAGTCTCTGTCTTTTCCTAGATACCAACCCGTCAGATAATAGTCTCAGTCATTTCCTAGTTACCAACCCATTAGATAATAGTCTCTGTCGTTTCCTAGTTCCCACAACCCATTAGATAATAGTTACAGTCATGTCCTAGTTCCCAACCCGTCAGATAATAGTCACTGTCGTTTCCTAGTTCCCAACCCATCAGATAATAGTCTCTGTCGTTTCCTAGTTCCCAACCCTTCAGATAATAGTCTCAGTTGTTTCGTAGTTCCCAACCCATCAGATAATAGTCTCAGTCGTTTCCTAGTTCCCAACCCGTCAGATAATAGTCTCTGTCGTTTCCTAGTTCCCAACCCGTCAGATAATAATCTCTGTCGTTTCCAAGTTCCCAACCCATCAGATAATAGCCTCAGTCGTTTCCTAGTTACAGACCCATCAGAAAATAGCCTCAGTCGTTTCCTAGTTACCAACCGTCAGATAATAGTCTCAGTCGTTTCCTAGTTCCCAACCCATCAGATAATAGTCTCTGTCGTTTCCTAGTTCCCACAACCCATCAGATAATAGTCTCAGTCATTTCCTAGTTCCCAACCCGTCAAATGATCGTCTCGGTCGTTTCCTAGTTCCCACAACCCGTAAGATAATAGTCTCTGTCGTTTCCTAGTTCCCAACCCGTCAGATAATAGTCTCTGTCGTTTCCTAGTTCCCAACCCGTCAGATTATAGTCTCTATCGTTTCCTAGTTCCCACAACGCGTCAGAGAATAGTCTCTGTCGTTTCCTAGTTCCCAATCCATCAGATAATAGTCTCTGTCTTTTCCTAGATACCAACCCGTCAGATGATAGTCTCAGTCGTTTCCTAGTTACCAACCCATCAGATAATAGTCTCTGTCGTTTCCTAGTTCCCACAACCTATTCGATAATAGTCTCAGTCGTTTCCTAATTCCCAACCCGTCAGATAATAGTCACTGTCGTTTCCTAGTTCCAAACCCGTCAGATAATAGTCTCTGTTGTTTCCTTGTTCCCCTCAGATAATAGTCTCAGTTGTTTCCTAGTTCCCAATCCGTCAGATAATAGTCTCAGTCGTTTCCTAGTTCCCAACCCGTCAGATAATAGTCTCTGTCGTTTCCTAGTTCCCAACCCATCAGATAATAATCTCTGTCGTTTCCTGGTTCCCACAACCCAACAGATAATAGTCTCAGTCATTTCCTAGTTCCCAACCCGTCAGATGATAGTCTCTGTCGTTTCCTAGTTCCCAACCCGTCAGATAATAGTCTCAGTCGTTTCCTAGTTCCCAACCCGTCAGATGATAGTCTCTGTCGTTTCCTAGTTCCCAACCCGTCAGATAATAGTCTCTGTCGTTTCCTAGTTCCCAACCCGTCAGATAATAGTCTCTATCGTTTCCTAGTTCCCACAACGCGTCAGATAATAGTCTCTGTCGTTTCCTAGTTCCCAATCCATCAGATAATAGTCTCTGTCTTTTCCTAGACACCAACCCGTCAGATAATAGTCTCAGTCATTTCCTAGTTACCAACCCATTAGATAATAGTCTCTGTCGTTTCCTAGTTCCCACAACCCATTAGATAATAGTTACAGTCATGTCCTAGTTCCCAACCCGTCAGATAATAGTCACTGTCGTTTCCTAGTTCCCAACCCATCAGATAATAGTCTCTGTCGTTTTCTAGTTCCCAACCCTTCAGATAATAGTCTCAGTTGTTTCCTAGTTCCCAACCCATCAGATAATAGTCTCAGTCGTTTCCTAGTTCCCAACCCGTCAGATAATAGTCTCTGTCGTTTCCTAGTTCCCAACCCGTCAGATAATAATCTCTGTCGTTTCCAAGTTCCCAACCCATCAGATAATAGCCTCAGTCGTTTCCTAGTTACAGACCCATCAGAAAATAGCCTCAGTCGTTTCCTAGTTACCAACCGTCAGATTATAGTCTCAGTCGTTTCCTAGTTCCCAACCCGTCAGATAATAGTCTCTGTCGTTTCCTAGTTCCCACAACCCATCAGATAATAGTCTCAGTCATTTCCTAGTTCCCAACCCGTCAAATGATAGTCTCGGTCGTTTCCTAGTTCCCACAACCCGTAAGATAATAGTCTCTGTCGTTTCCTAGTTCCCAACCCGTCAGATAATAGTCTCTGTCGTTTCCTAGTTCCCAACCCGTCAGATAATAGTCTCTATCGTTTCCTAGTTCCCACAACGCGTCAGAGAATAGTCTCTGTCGTTTCCTAGTTCCCAATCCATCAGATAATAGTCTCTGTCTTTTCCTAGATACCAACCCGTCAGATGGTAGTCTCAGTCGTTTCCTAGTTACCAACCCATCAGATAATAGTCTCTGTCGTTTCCTAGTTCCCACAACCTATTAGATAATAGTCTCAGTCGTTTCCTAATTCCCAACCCGTCAGATAATAGTCACTGTCGTTTCCTAGTTCCAAACCCGTCAGATAATAGTCTCTGTTGTTTCCTTGTTCCCCTCAGATAATAGTCTCAGTCGTTTCCTAGTTCCCAACCCGTCAGATAATAGTCTCTGTCGTTTCCTAGTTCCCAACCCATCAGATAATAATCTCTGTCGTTTCCTGGTTCCCACAACCCAACAGATAATAGTCTCAGTCATTTCCTAGTTCCCATCCAGTAAGATGATAGTCTCAATCGTTTCCTAGTTCCCACAACCCATCAGATAATAGTCTCAGTCATTTCCTAGTTTCCAACCCGTCAGATGATAGTCTCGGTCGTTTCCTAGTTCCCAACCTGTCATATGATAGTCTCTGTCGTTTCCTAGTTCCCAATCTGTCAGATGATAGTCTCAGTCGTTTCCTAGTTCCCAACCCGTCAGATGATAGTCTCAGTCGTTTCCTAGTTCCCAATCCGTCAGATGATAGTCTCTGTCGTTTCCTAGTTCCCACAACCCATCAGATAATAGTCTCAGTCATTTCCTAGTTCCCAACCCGTCAGATGATAGTCTCGTCGTTTCCTAGTTCCCAACCCGTCATATGATAGTCTCGGTCGTTTCCTAGTTCCCACGACCCGTCAGATAATAGTCTCTGTCGTTTCCTAGTTCCCAACCCGTCAGATGATAGTCTCAGTCGTTTCCTAGTTCCCAACCCGTCAGATGATAGTCTCTGTCGTTTCCTAGTTCCCAACCAGTCAGATTATAGTCTCTGTCGTTTCCTAGTTCCCAACCCGTCAGATGATAGTCTCAGTCGTTTCCTAGTTACCAACCCGTCAGATAATAGTCTTTACAAAAGTGAAGTATTAGGAAGAATACAGAGTATGGCAGACTAGACAGTAATTACTTTGTTGTCTGGAAAGTTGTGGTTGAGGATGCAGTCGAAATTGTATTAACTTTCAGTCACACACGCCAACTTCGCACACACGCACACACACACACACACACATACATACACCGGCATTCATTCATAGATTCAGTCAGTTCCTATTCTTCATATCTGAGTCCCAAATGGCACCCACTTCCCTATATAGTGCAGTACGTTTGACCAGGGCCCACAGGGAATAGGGTGCCATTTGGGACTGAGACCATGTTTGTTGTTTCTTATCTGTTTAGCATGTGTGGAAGACTATAGAGTGGTGCTACAGCCTAGGGCATGACATTTTATGGCAGATGCACTGACTCTCCACAGCCATCTACCTCTTTGTACCACACACACACACACACACACACACACACACACACACACACACACACACACACACACACAGTGCAATCGGAATGTATACAGACCCTTTCACTTTTTCCACATTTTGTTTACGTTACAGCCTTATTCTAAAATGGATCAAATTATGAAATTTATGAAAAATAAAAAACAGAAATACCTTATTTACGTAAGTATTCAGAGCCTTTGATATGAGACTCGAAATTGAGCTCAGGTGCATCCTGTTTCCATTGATCATCCTTGAAATGTTTCTACAAATTTATTGGAGTCCACCTGTGGTAAATTCAATTGATTGAACATGATTTGGAAAGGCACACAGCTGTCTATATAAGGTCCCACAGTTGACAGTGCATGTCAGAGCAAAAACCAAGCCATGATGTCGAAGGAATTGTCCGTAGAGCTCCGAGACAGGATTGTGTCGAGGCACAGATCTAGGGAAGGGTACCAAAAAGTTTCAGCAGCATTGAAGGTCCCCAAGAACACAGTGGCCTCAATCATTCTTAAATGGAAGAAGTTTGGAACCACCAAGACTCTTCCTAGAGCTGGACGCCCGGCCAAATTGAGCAATCGGGGGAGAAAGGCCTTGGTCAGGGAGGTGACCAAAAACCCGATGGTCACTCTGAGAGAGCTCCAGAGTTCCTCTGGGGAGATGGGAGAACCTTCCAGAAGTACAACCATCTCTGCAGCACTCCACCAATCAGGCCTTTATGGTAGAGTGGCCAGATGGAAGCCACTCCTCAGTAAAAGGCACATGACAGCCCACTTGGAGTTTGCCAAAAGGCACCTAAAGGACTTTCAGACCATGAAAAACAAGATTCTGGTCTGATGAAACCAAGATTGAACTCTTTGGCCTGAATGCCAAGCGTCACGTCTGGAGGAAACCTTGCACCATCCCTACGGTGAAGCATGGTGGTGGCAACATCATGCTGTGGGGATGTTTTTCAGCGGCAGGGACTGGAAGACTAGTCAGGATCGAGGGAAAGCTGAACGGAGCAAAGTACAGAGAGATCCTTGATGAAAACCTGCTACAGAGTGCTCAGGACCTCAGACTGGGGCGAAGGTTCACCTTCCAACAGGACAACAACCCTAAGCACACAGCAAAGACAACGCAGGAGTGGCTTCGAGACAAGTCTCTGAATGCCCTTGAGTAGCCCAGCCAGAGCCCGGACTTTAACCCGATCGAACATCTCTGGAGAGACCTGAAAATAGCTGTGCAGCTATGCTCCCCATCCAACCTGACAGAGCTTGAGAGGATCTTCAGAGAAGAATGGGAGAAACTCTCCAAATACAGGTGTGCCAAGCTTGTAGCGTCATACCCAAGAATACTCGAGGCTGTAATCGCTGCCAAAGGTGCTTCAACAAAGTACTGAGTAAAGGGTCTGAATACTTATGTAAATGTAATATTTCCGTTTTTATTTGTAATAAATATGCAAAAACTTCTAAAAACCTATTTTTAGAATAAGGCTGTAACGTAACAAAATTTTAAAAAAAGTGAACGGGTCTGAATACTTTCCTAATGCACTGTACACGCACACGCACAGAAGTGTCATGCCCCCTCAGATTTGTCTTGTTTAAAAAAATTGTTAGAATTGTAATTATTTTTGTTTGTTTGTTTCTCTGTAATACTACTAGCCACTTTGGCTTTAGCTAGCCCAGATAGGTTCCCAATCTCACAACCTCAAAACTAAGTTATCTTAACTCATAACTGAGTTCCGTGGTTGTCATGGCACCATGAGGTACCCTAGGCAGAGAGCTCTGTAAACATTCTACATATTGTACAAGTGTTTTTGTATTAATTTTTTTTAATCAACTTTTTTAGTTTTTGATAACTTGTTGGTAGATTAACTGAAATATCTGGTGGTGACCCACAGAATTGCAGGACTAATTATGGCAAGCCAGTTTGTATTTGGCTTTAATAGCTAGCTAGCTTGCTAATATGATTTGAATGCCCCAGTTCCTAGAGGAAGTGGACTGCGGTGTGAGGTGAGGCTCGCTTCGTCTGGGGCTTTTCTAGACTACTGCTGTGGTGTAGTGGTCTTACTGGTGCTTTTACAGTCGCCGAATCACCCCTCAGGTGGGTGCTACATGTCAGTAGTGGACGATCCAGCTAGCTACCAAGAAGCCATTTCAGGCTATCAATCAAGTTAGAGTAGCTAGCTCGTCTAACTATCTTAGCTGGTATGCCTGCTGACAAGGTTGGTAGACTAGAAAAGCAAGCAATAACTAAATGTACTGAACAAGACTTACATTCCTTTCAATATTTTACCTAGATTGTAGCAGAGATGCAGAGAAGCATATTTCGTTTATTTATTTATTATGGCTCTAGATTGCAGGAAAAAGCTGTTTCAGGTGTTTGAAAAATTGAAACTTCACTAACTTCCGGATGGGGGGCGGCCACCCCCCTCAAATACCCTGTGCCCCCTCAGATTTCTGGGGTGCATGACGCCCCTGCACACACACACACACACACACACACACACACACACACACACACACACACACACACACACACAGTGAGATATGGAAGTTAGCCAGTGCATCTCCTCTAATTCTAGCAAAGCCACAATAATTAAATATCCCCTCTAGATTGTCAGTTTAATTTACCAACCCACTTGACCAATTAACAATTAGACTGTACAAGGATGATACACCAGTTGCAAAGACAAAAAAAAATGGAATGTCCATATCTGAAATTGAATAAATCTTTCGATTTTTCATCTCAATACCGAGAGAGTGGAGTCAGCAGAGATTCTACTGTTCTACTTTTTCTCTCTGGATCTAATCAAAACCTTATGCAGTGAAATCCAGTGCTGGGACATGATCATCATGGGAAGGGAAGGGAAGGTGCATTAATAAACAGATCTAGTGAGTCAGACTCAAGTCAGAACCCATGACAGGCAGACCCCAGCCTGGTTCAGATCTCCAGCTCTCAACTGGTCAGCTGGAGTGACTATAGGAGTGGGACTACATTCGTATCAGGGATGGAACTGGAACAAATCAACATTTATGGTGGGATATCAGCATCATGTACTGTGGGAAAAGAAGGCGTATTACTATATAGTTATAATGAGTCAGTCTCGTGACGGACAGGGCCCAGCCTGCTTCATTAGGACAATGACTAGGTTCTGGGACTGGGACTGTTCTTACGTGCAGGGATGGGACTGAGCCAGGACTGGGACTGTTCTCACATGCAGAGATGGGACTGAGCCAGGACTGGGACTGTTCTCACATGCAGAGATGGGACTGAGCCAGGACTGGGACTGTTCTCACATGCAGGAATGGGACTGAGCCGGGACTGGGCCGGGACTGTTCTCACATGCAGGGATGGGACTGAGCCAGGACTGGGCCAGGAATGTTCTCACATGCAGGGATGGGACTGAGCCAGGACTGGGACTGTTCTCACATGCAGGAATGGGACTGAGCCAGGACTGGGACTGTTCTCACATGCAGGGATGGGACTGAGCCAGGACTGGGCCGGGACTGTTCTCACATGCAGGGATGGGACTGAGCCAGGACTGGGCCAGGACTGTTCTCACATGCAGGGATGGGACCCAGCCAGGACTGGGACTGTTCTCACATGCAGACATGGGACTGGGCCAGGACTGGGCCGGGACTGTCCTCACATGCAGGGATGGGACTGAGCCAGGACTGTGCCGGGACTGTTCTCACATGCAGGGATGGTACCCAGCCAGGACTGGGCCGGGACTGTTCTCACATGCAGGGATGGGACTGAGCCAGGACTGGGACTGTTCTCACATGCAGGGATGGTACCCAGCCAGGACTGAACTGGGACTGTCCTCACATGCAGGGATGGGACTGAGCCAGGACTGGGCCGGGACTGTTCTCACATGCAGGGATAGGACTGAGCTAGGACTGGGCCGGGACTGTTCTCACATGCAGGTGTGGGATAGAGCCAGGACTGAGCCAGGACTGAGCCAGGACTGTTCTCACATGCAGGACCAGTAGAGCCAGGTCTGGACAGGGTGGGAGTTGGTCAGGACTGGACAGGGTGGGAGATGGCCAGGACTGGACAGGGTGGGAGTTGGCCAGGTCTGGACAGGGTGGGAGTTGGTCAGGACTGGACAGGGAGGGAGTTGGTCAGGACTGGACAAGGTGGGAGTTGGCCAGGACTGGACAGGGTGGGAGTTGGTCAGGATTGGACAGGGTGGGAGTTGGTCAGGATTGGACAGGGTGGGAGTTGGTCAGGACTGGACAGGGTGGGAGTTGGCCAGGACTGGACAAGGTGGGAGTTGGTCAGGACTGGACAAGGTGGGAGTTGGTCAGGACTGGACAGGGTGGGAGTTGGTCAGGATTGGACAGGGTGGGAGTTGGTCAGGACTGGACAGGGTGGGAGTTGGTCAGGATTGGACAGGGTGGGAGTTGGTCAGGACTGGACAAGGTGGGAGTTGGTCAGGACTGGACAGGGTGGGAGTTGGTCAGGATTGGACAGGGTGGGAGTTGGTCAGGACTGGACAGGGTGGGAGTAGGTCAGGATTGGACAGGGTGGGAGTTGGTCAGGACTGGACAAGGTGGGAGTTGGCCAGGACTGGACAAGGTGGGAGTTGGCCAGGACAGGACAGTTCTCGCATGCAGGGATTGGGCTGGGTGGGAGTTGGCTAGGACTAAGCCAGGACTGGGACAGCAGCTCACGGAATAAGGCGTTAGGTTATGATGATTGATTCTGGACACGAGCCTCGCCTGGCCCATGGCCTGGCTGCTGACTGGAGAGCATTACAAGCGGCAGCTGGGAATTTCACAAGTTAGGATGAAGAAAACACTTGAATGCCCCCCTCCTCCCTACAGTACACACACACACATGCACACAGCCACACACACACACAAGCATACACACACTCCCAACACCCTGACCGAAACAAGAGGAAACACTCAACCACTGAAGTCTTGTTGAGGGATAGTGTCACCAAGAGAAGATACTCCGCCCCTCAGGTGTGTCCAGAAGATAAGTATTAAATCATGTTACCGGACGTCTTTGAGTCCTCCCAAAGCTGCTGGAGAAGTGTAAGAATCTGATGAGGGAAGTACAGTATTGCGAAAGCTGAAGGGTGGGAGTAATGATGTATGTCTATGGGTGGAACATTCTCTCTGGACATTGTCTTTACTCAACTATCTTAGATGGAACCTTATCTGCATTATTTCCAGGATGTGTGTAGTTATGGTTACTTCCTCATGCAGCAGTCTGCTCTGCTCCTCGATGGCTACCATGGCCTCACTGTGCTGTGCTGTCTGTCTGTCTGTCGTCTGGTGTGTTTATGGTTCACCACTTAGTGACTATCAGATAACAACCCACTGACCTGGGGGAGGAGAGGAGAGGAGAGGAGAGGAGAGGAGAGGAGAGGAGAGGAGAGGAGAGGAGAGGAGAGGAGAGGAGAGGAGAGGAGAGGAGAGGAGAGGAGAGGAGAGGAGAGGAGAGGAGAGGAGAGGAAAGAAGAGAGAGGGGGAGGAGAGGAGAACCTGACTCAACCCCAACCTTAACCCTAGTCAGAACAGAGCCTAACCGGCTGCCTAGCCTGCCCCTCCCTGGGCAGCAACAACAACCAGATAAATCACAGACCTAACATACGCTGATGAGCCCCAGATCTACTGTGTGTGTGTGATGATGACATTGACAGCTGAACATCAAGTCTTGTAAACCTTTAGCTCATTTCTCCAACCTGTGAAGCATCAAGCTTGTCCTAATGAAGATATTTTGAGTGTTGTTGTCCCCTTAAAAGTCATCCCTGACTCCTCCCTCCTTGCTCCCCGCTCCAGGGCCCTAACAGGGTTAGCTAGGTGACTCCTCCCTCCTTGCTCCCCCCTCCAGGGCCCTAACAGGGTTAGCTAGGTGACTCCTCCCTCCTTGCTCCCCGCTCCAGGGCCCTAACAGGGTTAGCTAGGTGACTCCTCCCTCCTTGCTCCCCGCTCCAGGGCCCTAACAGGGTTAGCTAGGTGACTCCTCCCTCCTTGCTCCCCGCTCCAGGGCCCTAACAGGGTTAGCTAGGTGACTCCTCCCTCCTTGCTCCCCGCTCCAGGGCCCTAACAGGGTTAGCTAGGTGACTCCTCCCTCCTTGCTCCCCGCTCCAGGGCCCTAACAGGGTTAGCTAGGTGACTCCTTCCTCCTTGCTCCCCACTCCAGGGCCCTAACAGGGTTAGCTAGGTGACTCCTCCCTCCTTGCTCCCCGCTCCAGGGCCCTAACAGAGTTAGCTAGGTGACTCCTTCCTCCTTGCTCCCCACTCCAGGGCCCTAACAGGGTTAGCTAGGTGACTCCTTCCTCCTTGCTCCCCACTCCAGGGCCCTAACAGGGTTAGCTAGGTGACTCCTCCCTCCTTGCTCCCCGCTCCAGGGCCCTAACAGGGTTAGCTAGGTGACTCCTCCCTCCTTGCTCCCCGCTCCAGGGCCCTAACAGGGTTAGCTAGGTGACTCCTTCCTCCTTGCTCCCCACTCCAGGGCCCTAACAGGGTTAGCTAGGTGACTCCTCCCTCCTTGCTCCCCGCTCCAGGGCCCTAACAGGGTTAGCTAGGTGACTCCTCCCTCCTTGCTCCCCGCTCCAGGGCCCTAACAGAGTTAGCTAGGTGTGTTTCCTTCACACACAGCCAGTGTACTCTAACTCCTGTGCCAAGAGCATGAGGTGTGGTGCCAGCGGATGCTTTCTTTCTTTCCTCCCTAAGAGTCAGTCATGTTAGGTGTTGCCAACACGTTGTGGTGCTGAGAGAGAGCCAAGGATGCATACCAAATGGCACCCTATTCCCTACATAGTGCACGACTTTTGACCAAAGCCTCTGTCAGATTTGAGACACAGCCCAGGTCCAAGCTACCTGGGGTATAACAGGCTGTGAGCTATCTGTTAGCCATGGCATTCATTATAGTGATAACAACCTGTTAGCTATCTGTTAGCCATGGCATTCATTATAGTGATAACAACCTGTTAGCTATCTGTTAGCCATGGCATTCATTATAGTGATAACAACCTGTTAGCTATCTGTTAGCCATGGCATTCATTATAGTGGTAACAACCTTATAGCTATCTGTTAGCCATGGCATTCATTATAATGATAACAACCTGTTAGCTATATGTTAGCCATGGCACACATTATAATGATAACACCCTGTTAGCTATCTGTTAGCCATGACATTCATTATAGTGGTAACAACGTTTTAACACTATAGCCTACCGCCTACACAGAACCACAGAGGGTTAGAAGAGAGGTCAAAACAGAGAGAAAAAATAAAATTACACAATGGTTGGCTTCGTTATCAGGACACAAAGTTGACTCCACTAGCCCTGACTGCTGTAGCTGATCTGTGTCCTGCTGCAGTAGTTTGTTTTGATCATACACGTGTGTGTCTGTGTGTGTGTGTGTGTGTGTGTTTGTGTGTGTGTGTGTGTCTGTGTGTGTGTCTGTGTGTGTGTGTGTGTCTGTGTGTGTGTGTGTGTGTGTGTGTGTGTGTGTGTCTGTGTGTGTGTGTGTGTGTGTGTGTCTGTGTGTGTGTGTGTGTGTGTGTCTGTGTGTGTCTGTGTGTGTGTGTGTGTGTGTGTGTGTCTGTGTGTGTGTGTGTGTGTGTGTGTGTGTGTGTGTGTGTCTGTGTGTGTGTGTGTGTGTGTGTGTGTGTGTGTGTCTGTGTGTGTCTGTGTGTGTGTCTGTGTGTGTCTGTGTGTGTGTCTGTGTGTGTGTGTGTGCGTGTGTCCATTCCCCCTTGCCAAGCTTTCTCCAGCCTGCTGCCACTGTGTGAGATGACAGTCATTACAGAGCATTAGTGGTTGTGAGAGTGGCTACTCTGGGCAGCTGTCCAGACCATGCAGATGGATGAATGCACGCAGACACACATCGCAACAGCACAGGGCATGAGCCCCTGATTAACTACAGCAATATTCCCCTGGCTGGTTGACCACAGCAGTCTGTCTGAGCAGTCTCTCTACAGTCACCAGGCTATCACATGTGGATCCCCTTGACCAAGTAGGAAAACATTACACACACATCCAATGAGATCCTGGAGATCCCAGTCCAACTACGGTCAGTCCATAGAGTCACCTCCCATCGCATTGGCAGGAACACGTTGACGTAGTTGCGTAGTTCCAGGCGATAAAAACTAGTATTCTTGAACATTCCGCTAACAGTTGAATGGATCTCTTTTAATCAACGTGTTTATCTATCTCCCTGACCCAGCCACGGATCGGCCAGTCATCTCCTAACACAAACACTCTGGCAGGAAAGCCCAACAGTCAAGAGGGTATATGGATTCCATCTTCCTCTGGATGGACAGCATCAACACCAGGGTGACACACAAAGTCCACAACTGATGCTGATCTTGGGGCAGATAACTAAGGACAGGGTTGTATTATTGTAGCACACACACACACACACACACACACACACACACACACACACACACACACACACACACACACACACACACACACACACACACACACACACACACACACACACACACACGTTAGCGAAGCAGATGTTGAGTTGTGAAGTGGGTTCTTCTGAACATCCCAGGTCAGGAAGACTGGGATGGTATTACTCCGTGACTCTGTTATGTTTAATGTAACGGGCGGCAAGTAGCTTAGTGGTTAAGAGCGTTGTGCCAGTAACCGAAAGGTCGCTGGTTCTAATCCCCGAGCCAACTAGGTGAAAAATCTGTCGAAGTGCCCTTGAGCAAGGCACTTAACCCTAATTGCTCCTGTAAGTGAGCGTCTGCTAAATGTCAAAAATAATAAAAATAATAGCTAATAGATCACATCTCTCTTCATATCCCTTCCTCAACCCACCCTCCTGCAGCTGGCCTGCACCATAGATGAGCCCATGATTGTCCTGTAGTGTATAATACAACAGATATGACCTAGTTCATTGTGCAGAAGGTTGTAAGTTGTCAGGAAGACAGGGATGAGGGATGGAACTAGTATTAATAGATCCCATTCCTCTCTATGTCCTTTTCCCTTACAGCTGGGCTCTGGGCTGCACTCAAGACCATCTTATATTGTGAACTACTACAGAATGTCACTAATTCACTCACATCCTGTTGGAAATAAAGAGCACAGGTCAGGCCCCAGAACATGAAACACACACAGGGAGAGAAAACAGCCTAAGATGAGTTAACTGTATAAAGCAGACAGAGAGAGAGAGAGAGAGAGAGAGAGAGGGAGACGGAGAGAGAGAAAGAGAGAGAGAGGGAGAGAGAGTAAAGAATGGTGAAATCTTTGAACAGAGTAGGACAGATGTAGCAGAACACTCCCCATCCCAGAACAGTACCTCCTCCTCTCCTGATCCTGAGCCAGAGGAGATGTTGAGATGGATTCTATCTGTTATGCATTCCAGATGGAATCCTAGACTATTTCCCCACCCTAGTGTGTGTGTGTGTGTTTCCCAACCCTAGTGTGTGTGTGTGTTTCCCAACCCTAGTGAGTGTGTGTTTGTTTCCCAACCCTAGTGTGTGTGTGTGTGTTTCCCAACCCTAGTGTGTGTGTGTGTGTTTCCCAACCCTAGTGTGTGTGTGTGTGTTTCCCCACCCTAGTGTGTGTGTGTGTTTCCCAACCCTAGTGTGTGTGTGTGTGTTTCCCAACCCTAGTGTGTGTGTGTGTTTCCCAACCCTAGTGAGTGTGTGTGTGTTTCCCAACCCTAGTGTGTGTGTGTGTGTTTCCCAACCCTAGTGTGTGTGTGTGTTTCCCAACCCTAGTGTGTGTGTGTGTGTTTCCCAACCCTAGTGTGTGTGTGTGTGTTTCCCAACCCTAGTGTGTGTGTGTGTTTCCCAACCCTAGTGAGTGTGTGTGTGTTTCCCAACCCTAGTGTGTGTGTGTGTGTTTCCCAACCCTAGTGTGTGTGTGTGTTTCCCAACCCTAGTGAGTGTGTGTGTGTTTCCCACCCTAGTGTGTGTGTGTTTCCCTACCCTAGTGTGTGTGTGTGTGTTTCCCCACCCTAGTGTGTGTGTGTGTGTTTCCCCACCCTAGTGTGTGTGTGTTTCCCCACCCTAGTGTGTGTGTGTGTGTTTCCCCACCCTAGTGTGTGTGTGTGTGTTTCCCAACCCTAGTGTGTGTGTGTGTTTCCCAACCCTAGTGAGTGTGTGTGTGTTTCCCAACCCTAGTGTGTGTGTGTGTGTTTCCCCACCCTAGTGTGTGTGTGTGTTTCCCAACCCTAGTGAGTGTGTGTGTGTTTCCCCACCCTAGTGTGTGTGTGTTTCCCCACCCTAGTGTGTGTGTGTGTTTCCCAACCCTAGTGTGTGTGTGTGTGTTTCCCAACCCTAGTGTGTGTGTGTGTTTCCCAACCCTAGTGAGTGTGTGTGTGTTTCCCCACCCTAGTGTGTGTGTGTTTCCCTACCCTAGTGTGTGTGTGTGTGTTTCCCCACCCTAGTGTGTGTGTGTGTGTTTCCCCACCCTAGTGTGTGTGTGTTTCCCCACCCTAGTGTGTGTGTGTGTGTTTCCCCACCCTAGTGTGTGTGTGTGTGTTTCCCCACCCTAGTGTGTGTGTGTGTTTCCCAACCCTAGTGTGTGTGTGTGTGTTTCCCCACCCTAGTGTGTGTGTGTGTGTTTCCCAACCCTAGTGTGTGTGTGTGTGTTTCCCCACCCTAGTGTGTGTGTGTGTTTCCCAACCCTAGTGAGTGTGTGTGTGTTTCCCAACCCTAGTGTGTGTGTTTCAAAACATGTGTTCCACTAAAGTAATACGTTGAGTTTCTCCCACTCATTACAAGACTTGGGTGTGGCTAAAAACAAAACTTCAAGTTAGAAAAATAGTGAGAAATAGAATTTAACACCCTCTACATCCATTCTTGTCCCTCTCCCTCACCCACTTTCTCTCTCTCCCTCTCCGTCCCTCTCTCTCCCTCTCTCTCTCTCCCTCACCCTCTCTCTCTCTCCCTCTCTATCTTTCTCTCACTCTCTCCCTCACCCTCTCTCTCTCTCTCTCTCTCTCAAGATTCTATTGATTGAAAAAAAAACTAAAGTTGTGAATAATAGAGCGAGGTGGCATGATTTTCCTTGTCTGCGGTGGTGGGGGATGGGATGGAGTACAACCTAATTGAAACCAGGGCTTGTTACCCTTTCAAAACAATTACCTGGCTTTTCATTACACTCACTTTATAGCTGGTCTCCAGCCCTATTACAGCCCAGCTCCTGCACGTCATAATGTCAACTCTATCGGGCTCAATAAACACACATGCAGCATTTCATTACAACTCCCTCAATAGTAAACATATGTATTAACACACCCCTACAGTCCTACACCCCTACAGCCCTACAGCCCCTACAGCCCTACAGTCCTACAGTCCTACACCCCTACAGCCCTACAGTCCTACAGCCCCAACAGCCCCAACAGCCCTACAGCCCCAACAGCCCCAACAGCCCTACAGTCCTACAGCCCTACAGCCCCTACAGTCCTACACCCCTACAGCCCTACAGCCCCTACAGCCCCTACAGCCCTACAGTCCTACAGTCCTACACCCCTACAGCCCTACAGCCCTACAGCCCCAACAGCCCTACAACCCCTACAGCCCCTACAACCCCTACAGCCCCTACAGTCCTACAGCCCCAACAGCCCCAACAGCCCTACAACCCCTACAGCCCCTACAACCCCTACAGCCCCTACAGCCCTACAACCCCTACAGCCCCTACAGCCCCTACACCCCCTACAGCCCTACTCCCCCTACAGCCCTACACTCCCTACAGCCCTACAGCCCTACAACCCCTACAGCCCCTACAGCCCTACAACCCCTACAGCCCCTACAGCCCTACACTCCCTACAGCCCTACAGCCCCTACAGCCCTACAGCCCCTACAGCCCTACACCCCCTACAGCCCTACACCCCCTACAGCCCTACAACCCCTACAGCCCTACAACCCCTACAGCCCCTACAACCCCTACAGCCCCAACAGCCCCTACAGCTCTACAACCCCAACAGCCCCTACAGCCCTACAACCGCTACATCCCCTACAGCCCTACAGCCCTACAGCCCCTACAGCCCTACAACCCCAACAGCCCCTACAGCCCTACAACCCCTACAGCCCTACAACCCCAACATCCCCTACAGCCCTACAGCCCTACAGCCCCTACAGCCCTACACCCCCTACAGCCCTACAGCCCTACACCCCCTACAGCCCTACAGCCCCTACAGCCCCTACAGCTCTACAGCCCCTACAGCCCTACACCCCCTACAGCCCTACTCCCCCTACAGCCCTACACTCCCTACAGCCCTACAGCCCTACAACCCCTACAGCCCCTACAGCCCTACAACCCCTACAGCCCCTACAGCCCTACACTCCCTACAGCCCTACAGCCCCTACAGCCCTACATCCCCTACAGCCCTACACCCCCTACAGCCCTACACCCCCTACAGCCCTACAACCCCTACAGCCCTACAACCCCTACAGCCCCTACAACCCCTACAGCCCCAACAGCGCCTACAGCCCTACAACCCCAACAGCCCCTACAGCCCTACAACCACTACAGCCCCTACAGCCCTACAGCCCTACAGCCCCTACAGCCCTACAACCCCAAGAGCCCCTACAGCCCTACAACCCCTACAGCCCTACAACCCCTACAGCCCTACAACCCCAACAGCCCCTACAGCCCTACAGCCCCTACAGCCCTACAACCCCTACACCCCTACACCCCCTACAGCTCTACACCCCCTACAGCCCTACACCCCCTACAGCCCCTACATCCCCTACAGCCCTACAGCCCCTACAGCCCTACAACCCCTACAGCCCCTGAACAGAAGTAGTGCACTACATAGGGAATAGTGTGCCATTTGAGAAGAACCTAGAGTGTCTGTCTTGGATATGATATTGGTTCTTAAACTCTCACATTACAACCTTATTGGAGAGAAGGACTAACTCTCCCATTATAACCTTATTGGAGAGAAGGACTAACTCTCCCATTATAACCTTATGGAGAGAAGGACTAACTCTCCCATTATAACCTTATTGGAGAGAAGGAATGGTCTGAGATTGTAACTGGACATAAATAATAATAAACAGACAAGGTTGAATGTTATTGTGTCAGATTGGCTAAAACTGAAACTGACAGAAAAGACTGGAAAGGGACAGAAAAGACTGGAAACGGACAGAAAATACTGGAAACAGACAGAAAGACTGGAAAGGGACAGAAAAGACTGGAAATGGATGGAAAAGACTGGAAATGGATGGAAAAGACTGGAAAGGGACAGAAAAGACTGGAAACGGACAGAAAGACTGGAAAGTGACAGAAAAGACTGGAAATGGATGGAAAATACTGGAAACGGACAGAAAAGACTGGAAACGGACAGAAAGACTGGAAACGGACAGAAAGACTGGAAAGGGACAGAAAAGACTGGAAATGGATGGAAAATACTGGAAACGGATGGAAAAGACTGGAAACGGGTAGAAAAGACTGGAAAGAAACTTGTTGGTGATGGTAAATCTGCTTTAGCATCGCTGCTGGAGATACAATGGGACTGGTAGGGGCTATGGCAGCATGCTTCAATCCTTTAAGTTACTTCAAACCAAATGGTATAGCACCCAAAATACCTTAACAAGCTGCACATAAAGAACATTGGAGGATATTATAGGAATTCTGGTATTTACATAACATTTTCAGTAGAGTAAGTATTTTTGAAGAATACACACCAATACAGCATTATGTGTACATTCAGAGGGTAGCTGGTTTCTGTACTACAGTTCTACTAAGTATTCATACCACTTACATACTTTTATGAGCTGTTTTGACCGCAACTAAGCATACATCTAAGGTAATGTAAGGTGATTTTGTACACGGTCATACCTAGTTATAACCAGTTATAACCATAGGTGAGTACATGAGGTGATCTGCCGGTGATCTGTCTATCTGGTCAAAATCACTGATGCAGTTAACACTCCACCCTCTGATGATATGTATAACTTAATAGAGAAACATAGATTCAAATAAATGCTTTCAAATTAAATTGTCCTAGAATAACGATTTTTCAGACAATACACACCAGTACAGCTCTCTGTGTAGATTCAGAGTATATCTGACTTCTGTATTGCAGTTATATTTGTACCATTGGCAGACCTTGTATACCATTGGCAGATTTGTATGTGCACAAAAATAAGGTAATTTGGGTTTTGTACACGGTCATATGATACGTGGTACAGAAAAGTACAATCTTAGGCAAGTACATGGGGAGCTATAACTCGGCAAAGGATCTGTCTATCTGGTCAAAATCACTGATACGGGTCCTCCTTCACCCTCTGGTGGTATGGATAACATGTAATTATGTCTCCAGAGAAACCTATAAAAGCAGCACTAAGGAGGGTGTCCCTCACAGACAATACCTTCTTTTGGTGTTGAGATGCATCGCTTTTACTAGGTGGGTTCCAGGTCTAAGTCAGCCGATTCATACAAGTTTAACTTGATATTGTCTTGCTTGGAAATATATATTTGCTATTCCTGTGTCATCATACTGTAGGTCAAAAGTAGCCATGTGCATGATCAGCAGCCAGTCTGTTCAGAGAGAGGGAGCGTGAAGGAGACAGACAAGTGTAAAGTAAATGTGTTTGTTGCTTTATTCGACAAGTTTCCCTTTCCGTTTTATATTCTACCCCACATTTTAACTAGCTCATTTGAATAAAAGAAAGAATGAAAGGTGCAGAAGAACTGGAAATACAAGTGACCTAGAGATAAAACCTAGAGATAAAACCTAGAGATAAAACCTAGAGATAAAACCTAGAGATAATACCTAGAGATAAAACCTAGAGATAATACCTAGAGATAATACCTAGAGATAAAACCTAGAGATAATACCTAGAGATAAAACCTAGAGATAAAACCTAGAAAATCCTAATTGAAGAGAAGAAAGATTTCATTGTAAACTCAGAAACAGCATTTCATAGAGGTGTCCCTATATCTCACACATGATATAGGCATTGAAGGAGCAATCAGATGTCACCTGCCATGCACCTGACTCTGTCAACATTGTGCAGCCCCTATCCCCATTAGGCACTTTTGGTTCCCCATCTCCCCATTTGGAAAAAGTGAGGGGATGGCCTTTCAAATCTAGCTGAAACTTTCCCTCTTTGCTTTTGTCAACATTGAGCCACACATTATTGAAAGCCCCTTCAAGTACTTGAGTGAGAGCAGTGTTTTCCTCCTCGTTTTTCGGCAAAGCCAGCAGCAAGCCCCTCTTGGTGCAGAACTGAACAGCGTCGTCAAAAGAACCCTGTCTCTTGTGTGACACAAAGTACTTCTTGTCAACTCTTCTGGCGAAGTCATAGTTTATGGCTGAAGAGAAACCAGGTATAAATGCAGTCGGTGTAACATTAAAAGTGGAAGCAAAAGTTGCCATATTATATTTCACAAATGCTGACACTCGACTAAATTCACACAGCATTTTCCAAAATTACGAATATTGCATAATTTATGTTGAACTGATACTTAGTAAACTACAATATAATCTACAGAGGCATTATCTTAATTTGAGCCCATTTCACACAGCAGGAAAATAATCCTGCAGCAACAGGAAATATGAATTGTTATTTGGATTATAATTAACTGTTGGGATTGATACATTTTTTGTTACGGAAAATCAAATCTGAAATGTATAAGTGGAAATTACAAACTTTAGAAACCTTGAATACACCACACGTTTGCATTTCCTGCTGTGCAGGAAAATTCTCTGCGACAACAGAGTGATCAAATTAAGATACGGGACCTGTAATATTGCATACAAGTACATAACATTCTGATCATGCTCTCTGAAATTCACTTCCTTACCCAACTCCAGTTTGACCAAGCTTGCTTGCAGTGGTTCCAGGTCTAAGTCTGTGAAAACAGAAGGTGTGACTAGAGAGAACCAAATAATAAATACATAACCAGGAAGAGGTCAGTCAGCAGTGTACCAGTAGCTCCCTGGGGACCAGGTGGACCAGGGACTCCATCACGTCCAACTCTACCAGGAACTCCTGGTAATCCAGATAATCCAGAAGGTCCAGATGGCCCTATGGATAGATGATAGAGAAGTGGACTTATGGTTCATGAGAATATGTTTTTTTTTAAGGTTTTCCAAAAGTTCCAAGATGAAGGAAAATCTATCCTGACAGGCCTTTATGGGTAATTGAGGCAAATGTGTTCAGCATGAGGAAAGGCACCTACATACACTACCGTTCAAAGGTTTGGGGTCACTTAGAAATGTCCTTGTTTTTGAAAGAAAAGCAATTTTTTTGTCCATTAAAATAACATGAAATTGATCAGAAATACAGTGTAGACATTGTTAATGTTGTAAATGGCTATCGTAGCTGGAAACGGCTGATTTTTAATGGAATATCTACATAGGCGTACAGAGGCCCATTATCATCAACCATCAGTCCTGTGTTCCAATGGCACGTTGTGTTTGCTAATCCAAGTTTATCATTTTAAAAGGCTAATTGATCATTAGAAAACCCTTTTGCAATTATGTTAGCACAGCTGAAAACTGTTGTGCTGATTAAAGAAGCAATAAAACTGGCCTTCTTGAGACTAGTTGAGTATCTGGAGCATCAGCAATTGAGGGTCGATTACAGGCTCAAAATGGCCAGAAATAAATAACTTTCTTCTGAAACTCGTCAGTCTATTCTTGTTCTGAGAAATGAAGGCTATTCCATGCGAGAAATTGCCAAGAAACGGAAAATCTCGTACAACGCGGTGTACTACTCCCTTCACAGAACAGTGCAAACTGTCTCTAACCAGAATAGAAAGAGGAGTGGGAGGCCCCGGTGCACAACTGAGCAAGAGGACAAATACATTAGAGTGTCTAGTTTGAGAAACAGACGCCTCACAGGTCCTCAACTGGCAGCTTCATTAAATAGTACCCACAAAACACCAGTCTCAACGTCAACAGTGAAGAGGCGACTCCAGGATGCTGACCGTCTAGGCAGAGTTGCAAAGAAAAAGCCATATCTCAGACTGGCCAATAAAAAGAAAAGATTAAGATGGGCAGTCTGAGATATGGCTTCGCTGTGAACCGCTAATAATTCACTATACCCTATTAATTCACTATGCCCCTTTTAATAGGTTTATTTTGGCAATTGGTACAGACACAGACTCTTTGTAGGAATTGGTGTGCTTATCTAATTGAGGTCATTCAGAGTTATTTGTCTTCCAAAAAAACACACAATGAGATAGCAGCACTACGGTTGTGGTCGACATTTCTTCGAAGGGTGTTGTTACCCACTTACATTTTTGGGACGTAAATAATATAGTTAGAACAGTGAATATGTATGACTATACCGCTCGCTCCAGGTGTACCAGGTCGACCAGGAAGTCCAGGTATGCCTATGGAGAGATAACAGGGAGAGGGTTCATCATCATACACACCAAGGACTGCTTAAATTAGCCTGCTAAGTGCTCTGCAGTCTGATCTGGCTTGCTTAAATTGGCAGTTTATTCCAAAATCAACAGTCTAATCAAAGGGTAACATCAGGAAATATACCGGATTGGGCTTTTTCATTATACCCCGCCCCAGTTTTTTTGGGCAACTGGTACAGACAAAGCCTTTTTGTAGGAATAGGAGTGCTTATCTAATTGAGGTCATTCAGAGTTCTCTGTCCCCCTCATCATCAGTCCATCATCAGGCACACAAATGAATATGCATGCTTAAAGTGACAGTGTACTCCAAAATCAACAGTATTATATTTTGGATTATGATAGGGTAAGGCAGTTGTACTAAGCTTACGACTCATTTACCTCCAGAAGGTCCAACAGGCCCAGGAGGGCCAGGAGGGCCAGGTGGTCCTCTAGGACCCTGGCATTCACACTGCTCCATCTGGCCTGGCGGAACCAGCAGGGAGAGAACACAGAGCCCCAAAGTCAGAAGTCTGCTCAGAGCCATAACCTAAAACAGCAGGGAGAGAACACAGAGACCAAAGGGACAGTAAATCACTGGTGTCATACAAATAGAAGCACAGGAAACAACTGCTTATAAAGTATATGATGGGAACATTTACTAACTGTCAATGGGATTGACAAGAATACAAGCTGTTGAAAAATAGCATACAGAATACGTGAATGTGTCATTTCAACAGCTTGACCCTGCCACTTTGTTGCCAGTTGAGGGATGGGGAAAAGGAAATGTAACCTCTCTCAAATTAGATAGATGGAACTAATGATGCAAGGACTGACAGGAGATCAACATGCTAGTTTAAACAGATTTTGAAGCTATTGGTGTGTTTACAAAGACTCAAATGGAAACAGCAACAGAAACAATGAAGTAATAGAACCTTAGATTTATGACAGGATAACACAGTTGTACTCAGCTCATAACGCAT